>NW_007246413.1:84817-91679 GCF_000164805.1 Carlito syrichta | reverse complement strand
AGGTCTCACCAAGTTGCCCAGGCAGATCTCGAACCCGTGGGCTCAGGCAATCCACTCACCCCAGCCTCCCAAGGTGTGGGATTACAGGCTAAGCCACCGAGCTTGGCTTTTTTTTTTTTTTTGAATAGAGACAGAGTCTTGCTATGTTGCCCAGGTTGGTCTCAAACTCCTGGGCTCAAGCGATCCTCCTGCCTCCCAAAGTGTGGGATTACAGGCATGAGCCACAGTGTCCAGCCTTTGCCCATTTTTGAATCAGGTTGTTTGTGTGTTTTTTTAAATTGGAAATTATAGGAATTGATAATTTTTGCATTTACTTATATCATTAAACATATACACATGTGTATTTAAGTGTAGTATCTATTATGTGCATAATATATATGTGTAGCTATGTATATATCTGTGTATATATTCTTCAATTTTTCATTGATATTCTGAAACTGATGGCTATAGCTTTTGGTGCTTGAGAAAGTCCCTATGTCTATTTTTTAAAATTATCTTTAATTGGCACATAATAATTGCACATATTTATGGGGTACAGTGTGATATTTCAATCTATATATGCAATGTGTATGTTTGGTTTTTTTATTATTGCATTTTAGGAGTTCTCTATTCTGGATATTAATCCCTTTTCTTGAATATGATTTGCAAGTACTTTCTCCCATTCTGTGGATTGTGTTTTTACTCTGTTAATATGTCTTTTGATGTTTGAATTTTATGAAATCTAATTTGTCTTTTTTTTTTTTTTGAGTTGGAGTCTCACTCGGTCGCCCAGACTGGAGTGCAATGGCTGCTCCTGGCCATCGCAGCCTCGCCTACTGGGCTCCAGCGATCCTTCCACCTCAGCCTTCCAAGTAGCCGGAATTACAGGCATGCGCTACCACGCCCGGCTGATTTTTTTATTTATTGTAGAGATGAGGTCTCGTTGCCTAGGCAGGTATCGAATGCGCGGGCTCAGGCAATCCACTCACCTCAGCCTCCCAAAGGCGCGGGATTACAGGCTGAGCCACCGAGCCCGACTTAATTTATCTTTGTTTTTCTTTTGTTGTCTGAGCCTTTGGGGTCATACCCAAGAAATTATGGCCAAATCCAATGTTTTGAAGCTTTTGTCTTATGTTTTCTTCTGAGTGTTTTATAGTTTTAGGTCTTTTGTCTAGGCCTTTGATCTTTTTTGAGCTGGTTTTTTTTTTTTATAGTTGGAGTCTCACTCTGTCACCCAGGCTGGAGTACAGTGGCATGCTCATGGCCACTGCAGCTTCAACCTGCTGAGTTCAGGCGATCCTTCCACCTCAGCTTTCCAAATAGCTGGGACTACAGGTATGAGCCACCATGCCTGGCTAGTCTTTTAATTTATTGTAGAGACAAAGTCTTGCCATGTTGCCGAGGTTGGTCTTGAATCTGTGGGCTCAGACAATCCTCTCGCCTCTGCCTCTGCCTCTGCCTCCTGAAGTGCTGGGATTACAGGTATGAGCCACGATGCCCAACTTGAGCTATTTTTTATGTATGTTGTTTGGCAAGCGTCCACCTTCATTCTTTTGCATGTTAATATCCAGTTTTCCCAGCACCATTTGTTGAAAACTGTCCTTTCCTCATTAAATAGTCTTAATACCCTTGTCACAGATCATTTCACCACATATATGAGAGTTTCTCTCTGGGCTTTCTATTCTGTTCCATCAGTCTGTATGTCTTTCTTTATGTCAGTACCATACTGTTTTGATTACTGTAGTTTTGTTGTGAGTTTTGAAATCAGGAATTGTGAATCCTCTAGCTTTGTTCTTCTTTTTCAAGATGGTTGTGGCAATTTCAGATGTGATTTGCGGATATTTTCTCCCATTCGCTGGGTTGTCTTTTCACTTTTGATGGCAACTTTTGAAGAACAAAGTTTACTTTTTTTTTTTTTTTTTTTGAGATGGAGTCTCATTCTGTTGCCCAGACTTTAGTGCAGTGGAATGCTCCCGGTCACCACAGCTTCAACCTGCTGGGCTCTGGTGATCCTTCCGCCTTAGCCTTCCAAATAGCCAGAACTATAGGTGCGCTACCATGCCTGGCTAAATTTTGAATTGTTGTAGAGATGAGGTCTTGCCAAGTTGCCTGGGCGAGTCCTGAATCCTCAGGCTCAGGCAGTCCACTCTCCTCGGCCTCCCAAAGTGCTGGGATTACAGGCTGAGCCACTGAGCCTGGCCTTAAATTTTTGATAAAGTTCAATTTATCTTTTTTTGTTGGTGGTGGAGGCTTTTATTGCCAAGTCTAAGAAACCATTGTCAAATCCAAGTTGACAAAGATATACTCCTATGTTTTATTTGATGAGTTTTGTGGATTTAGCTCTTATATTTAGGTGTGTAACGTATTTTGAGTTAATTGTTTATGTGATATAAGGTGGGGGGTCTAACTTTATTCTTTTACATTCTAAGACTTTATTCTGTCTCCCATTGGTGCTCCCACTTTCACTTAGTGCTCAGCCCCAGAAGGCACAGGAATTGTCCCTGTTTTACAGATGGGGAAACTGAGGGTAGAAATGACTAACCCATGGTCAACAAAAGGGACACCAGGACGCTGACTCCAACACCGAGTTCTGTGTACCTCACTGCTTGCCTTGACCTGGGCAAATGCTGTTGGGGGGCGTGGGCAGGCAGTGGAGGCAGCCCTGACCCCTTCAGATAGTCCAGGGTGTGTTTCAGCTGCCCAGGAAATGGCTGCTGCATTGCTCAGGAGATCTCCCTGTTGTGGTTTCTCAGTGGGTAGCATTAGACGTCTTGACCTCCTGTGCTCAAGTGATCCTCCCCCCTCAGCTTCCCAAAGTGCTGGGATTACAGGTGTGATCTATCAAGCTTGGCTTGTATTCTTAGTAGTTATATTACTAAACTATACTGCATAATTAATTGAAGAGTATATTTGGCTCTGTAGAAAACTCCTGAACTGTCTTCCCAGGCAGCTGAATCATTCTGCATTCCCTCCAGTAATGAGTAAGAGTTCCTGTTGCTCCATGTCCTCAACAGCATTTGATGATGTTGGTGCTTTGGGTTTAAGGCCATTCTGCCAAGTGTGCAGTGGTGTCTGAGTGTTGCGTTAGTTTGCAATTCCCTAATGACATAAGATGTTGAACATCTTTTCACGTGCTTATTTACCACCTGTGTATGCTTTTACATCATGAGGAGTCTTTTCAGGTCTTTGGCCTATTTTTTAAAACTGGGTTGTTAGTTTTTTACTGTTCAGTGTTCAGAGTTCTTTGTATGTTTTGGAAACAAGTTATTTATCAGACATGTGTCTTGTAAATATTTTCTCCCAGCCTGTGGCTTGTCTCTTCATTATCTTAACAGTGTCTTTCTTGGAGCTGAAATTTTTATTTTAAGGAACTTCAGCCATGTAACTAATCTGGTCAAGTGAGGGAGGCCATCATTTTCAGCAAATGCCCAACTTGGTATTTCTCTTCTGACTCTCAACTTGATAGTTTCCCCTAACTGGCTGACTAATACTCGCTAATGCTGGGCCTTTTCCTCGGTCAGGAATAGTGTAGGTGTCACGGACACAAGGAGTTCTCAGCTCTGCAATTCACCCTCCATTTACAGGTGAAGACACTGAGGCCCTGTAGGCCATGACCAACGTAGGGATGTGTGGCAGGCTGGGGCAGGGCCCCCACTCGAGTGTAGACCTGGTCTCCTTGGCCAACTTTTTCTTGGTGTTTTCACCCGGCCTCTCATCTACCATGTGGCCTGAGGTGGTGCCCTGTGTGTGATGTTGACAGAGCAGGGTCCTGTGTGGTGGAGGCCAGCTTCTCCCCCACAGACTGCCATGTCCATTGTCTTCAGGGGGTCTTCCCTGACACTTGGAGAGTGAGATCTGGGGTAGCCATATTGACCTCTGGCTCTGTATCTGGAAGTACTCAGGATTTGCTGGTCTGCCCGCTGACCCTCAGTCCCCAGGGGCCTGTGAGAGGGCTTCAACCAGAGCCAAGATGGTACCTGTTGGTGCTGGGTGGGCAGGGCTCTTAGTGACACCCTAACTAGAACTCCCAGCACAATCTGGCCACCTCCCTCCCACCTCCACTTTGTTTGAGGGATGTGTGGTCACCGAGTTAGCTGTTAGAATATGTAGAACCCTCTGCTTCCAGCATAGCAATCGACCTTAGCCCTCAGGTGACTTCATTGCACTTACCTCCACTTCCACTTGCAGAAATTGGCTGAATTCTGGAAACTCACCCAGGGCGTTTCATTCTGTTGCCCAGGCTGGAGTGCAGTGACATGCTCATGGCCACTGCAGCCTCGACCTGCTGGACTCAGGCGATCCTTCTGCGTCAGCCTTCCAAGTAGCTGGAACTACAGGTACATGCCAACATGCCCGGCTAATTTTTAAAATTTATTTTAGAGATGAGATCTCACCAAGTTGTCCAGGCTGTTATCCTCTCACCTCAGCTTCCCAAATGCTGAGGTTATAGATGTGAGCCACCACGCCCAGCCGAAGGATATTTATTTGAACAGCTGTATTGAAGGCTGGGCACAGTGGCTCACACCTGTAATCCCAGCACTTTGGGAGGTTGTGGTGGGTGAGTCACTTGAGGCCAGGAGTTCAAGATCAACCTGGGTAACATAGCGAGACCTCATCTCTACAAAAAAAATTAAAAACATTAGCTGGACATGATGGTATGTACCTGTAGTCCCAGCTACTTGGGAGGCTAAGGTAGAAGGATTGCCTGAGCCCAGGAGGTCAAGGTTGCGGTGAGCCATGGTCATGCTACTGCACTTCAGCCTGGGTGACAGAGTGAGACCCTGACACAAACAAACAAACAAACAACCAAAAAATCCAGCTGTATTGAGGTAATTTATATAACTGCACATGGTTCAGTTTGATCAGCTTTGACATATGTACAGGCATACCTCATTTTATTGCACTTTGCATTCATTGAGCTTCGAAGATACTGCATTTTTACAAACTGAAGGTTTATGACAACCCAGTGTTGGGAAAGCTTATGCCATTTTTCCAGCATCATGTGCTCACTTCATGTCTGTGTCACATTTTGGTAATTCTTGCGATATTTCAAACTTTTTCATTATTTCATTTGCAACAGTGATCTGTGAGGCTGATCTTTGATGCTGCAGTTGTTTTGGGGCACCATGAACCATGCCCCAAATTTTTATGTGTTCTGACTTGCTCTACTGACTGGCCATTCCTGTTTCTCATCCTCTCCTTGGGCATCGCTATTCCCTGAGACACAACACTATTGAAATTAGGCCAGTTAGTAGCCCTACAGTGGGCTCTGAGTATTCAAATGAAAGGAAGAATCTAATGTCTCTCACTTTAACCAAAGGCTAGAAATGATTAAGCTTAGGGAGGAAGGCATATCAAAAAGTTGAGATAGGCCGAAATTTAGGCCTCACGCACCAGTTACCCAACTTGTGACTGCAAAGAAAAATTTCTTGAAGGAAATTAAAAGTGCTGCTCCAGGGAACACATGAAAGATAAGAAAGCGAAGCAGCCCTATTGCTGATCTGAGAGTGTGAGTGGTCTGGACAGAAGATCTAAACCAGTGTTAACATTCCCTTAAGCCAAATCCTCATCCGGGCAAGGTCCTGGCTCTCTTCAATTCTGCAAAGACTAAGAGAGGTGAGGAAGCTGCAGAAGAAAAGCTGGAAGCTGGCAGAGGTTGGGCCATAAGGCTTAAGGAAAGAAGCCGTCTCCAGAACACACAAATGCAAGGTGAGGCGGCAAGTGCTGACGGAGAATCTGTTGCAGGTTATCCAGAAGATCATACTAAGGTCATTGAGGAGGCTGCACTAAACAACAGATTTCCAGTGTAGACGAAACAGTCTTCCATTGGAAGAAGATGCCATCTAGGACTTTCTTAGCCAGAGAGAAGTCAATGCCTGGTTTCAAAGCTTCAAAGGACAGGACTGTCTTGTTAGGGGCTAGTGTAGCTGGTGACTTTAAGGTGAAGCCTATGCTTTTTTGCCATTTTGAAAATTCTAGGACCCTGAAGAATTATGCTAAGTTTACTTTGCCTGTGCTCTATGAGTGGAACAACAAAGTCTGGGTGATAGTACATCTGTTTACAGCATGGTGGTTGAATATTTTAAGTCCATTTTTGAGACCTACTGTTGAGGAAAATATTATTATTCAAAATATTGTTGCTTATTGGTAATGCGCCTGGTCACCCCAGAGCTCTGGTGGAAATGTACAAGATTTTTTTTTTGAGTCAGTCTTACTCTGTCATTCAGACTGAAGTGCAGTGGCAGACTCATGACCACTGCAGCCTCATCCTGCTGGACTCAGGAGATCCTTTCACCTCATCCTTCCAAGTACCTGGAACTACAGGCATGTGCCACCATGTCTGGCTAATTTTTTTGATTTATTGTAGAGACAAGGTCTCATCAAGTTGCAAATTGCCCAGGCTGGTCTTGAACCCCTGGGCTGAGGCAATCAGTCCTCTCCCCTCAGCCTCCCAAAGTGCTGGGATTACGACTGTGATTTTTTTTTCCCATACCTGTGAAACAAAACATTCATTCTGTAGTCCATGGATCAAGGAGTAATTTTGGCTTTCGAGTCTTATTTTCATTTTTATTTTTTGAGTTGGAGTCTCACTCTGTCGCCCAGGCTCGAGTGCCGTGGCACACTTATGGTCATCCCAGTGTCGACTTGCTGGGCTCCAGTGATCCTTCCACCTCAGCCTTCCAAGTAGCTGAAACTACAGGTGCATGCTACTGCGCCCAGCTAATTTTTGAATTATTGTAGAGATGCTAATTATTGTAGAGATGCCCAGCTAATTTTTGAATTATTGCCAAGTTGCCTGGGCTGATCTCGAACCCACAGGCTGAGGCAATCCACTCGCCTCGGCCTCCCAAAGTGCTGGGATTACAGGCTGAGCCACCAAGCC
>NW_007246413.1:84168-84496 GCF_000164805.1 Carlito syrichta | reverse complement strand
TTTTTTTTTTTTTTTTTTTTTTTTGAGTTGGAGTCTCACTTTGTTGCCTAGGCTGGAGTACAGTGGCATGATCACAGCTACTGCTGGGCTCAGGTGATCCTTCCATTTCAGCCTTCCAAATAGCTGGGACTACAGGTGTGCCTTATCACACCTGGCTAATTTTTTGACTTATTGTAGAAACAAGGTCTCGCCATGTTGCTCAGGCTGGTCTTGAACTCCTGGGCTCAGGCAGTCCTTTCGCTTCGGCTTCCCAAAGTGCTGGGATTATAGACATGAGCCACTGTGCCTGACCAAGAATTACATTCTTTTTTTTTTTTTTTTTTTTTGG
>NW_007246413.1:29416-84148 GCF_000164805.1 Carlito syrichta | reverse complement strand
TCTGCCTCAGCCTTCCAAGTAGCCAGAACTACAAGCGTGCGCTACCACGCCCGGCTAATTTTTGATTTATTGTAGAGATGAGGTCTCACCAAGTTGCCCGGGTGGGTCTCGAACCTGTAGCCTCAGGCAGTCCACTCACCTCAGCCTCCCAAGGCGCGGGATTACAGGCTGAGCCACCGAGCCCGGCTAGAATTACATTCTTAAAGCTGGTAGTGATTCCTCTGATGGATTTAGGCAAGTAAATTAAAAACTTCTTAGAGATGATTTGCCCTTCTAGATGCCATTAAGAACATTTGTGATTTGTGGGAGAAGGTCAAAATAGCAACATGGACAGGAGTTTGGAAGATGTTTATTCTAATCCTTGTGGATGATTTGAGGGGCTCAAGACTTCAGAGGAGAAAGTAACTGCAGATGTGGAAAACATAGCAAGAGAACTCGAACTCTAAGCGGAGCCTGAAGCTGTGACTGCGTGGATGCCATCTCATGATCAAACTAGGACGAGGAGCTGCTTCTTATGGACAAGCAAAGAAAGTGACTTCTTGAGATGCAATTTAGACCTGGTGAAGATGCCTGAACATTGTTGAAATGACAACAAAGGGTTTTGACTATTCCATAAACTTAGTTGGCAAAGCAGGGGCAGGATTAGAGAGGACTGACTTCAATTTTGAGAGAAGTTCTCCTGTGAGCCAAATGCTGTCAAGCAGCATCGCGTGCTACAGAGAAATCTTTCATGAAAGGAGGAATCAATTGATGTGACAAACTTCACTGTTGTCTTATTTTAAGAAATTGCCACAGCCACCCCAGCTTGCAGCAACCACTACCCTGATCAGTCAGCAGCTGTCAACCCTGAGGAAGACCCTTCAGCAGCAAAAAGAAAATGTTCACTTAAGACGTAGATGATAGCTAGGAGTTTTTAGCAATAAGGCATTTTAAAATTAAGATGTGTACTTTGACTGGGCTTGGTGACTCAGCCTGTAATCCTAGCACTTTGGGAGGCCGAGGTGAGTGGATTGCCTGAGCCCGTGGGTTTGAGACCCACCTGGGCAACTTGGCGAGACCTCCTCTCTACAGTAAATCAAAAATTAGCCGGGCGTGGTAGCCCACGCCTATAGTTCCAGCTACTTGGATAGCTGAGGCGGAAGGATCGCCGGAGCCCAGCAGGTCGAGGCTGCCGTGGCCGGGAGCGGTCACTGCACTCCAGTCTGGGTGACAGAGTGAGACTCCAACTCAAAAAAAAAAAAAAAAAAGATGTGGACTTTGTCTTTTTTAGACATCATACTTTTACACACTTAATAGACTTAATAGTATGTTTTTTGTGTGTGGTTAGAGTCTTACTCCATTGACCAGGCTGGAGTGCAGTGGCATGTTCACAGTCACTGCAGCCTCGACCTGCTGGACTCAGGCAGTCCTTCCCCTTCAGCCTTCCAAGTACCTGGAACCACAGGTATGTGCCAGCTCACCCAGCTAGTTGATTGATTGGTTATAGAGACGTGGTTTTGCCAAGTTGTTTAGGCTGGTCGTGAACCCCGGGGCTAAAGCAGTTCTCCTGCCTCCACCTCCCAAAGTGTGGGGTTACAGGTGTGAGTTACCGCTCTTGGCTGGTATGACTTTTTTTTTTTTTTTTGAGCTAGAATCTTACTCTTTTGCCCAGGCTGGACTGCAGTGGCAAGATTATGGCCACTGCTGCCTCGAACTGCTGGATTCAGGTGATCCTTCTGCATCAGCCTTCCAAGTCGCTGGAATCACAACTACCATGAATCACACCACCATGCCTAGCTAACTTTTTGATTTATTATAGAGACAGGGTCTTGCCAAGTTGCCCAGGCTGGTCTTGAACCCCTGGGCTCAGGTAATCCTCTCATCTCCACCTCCCAAAGTGCTCAGATTACAAGCATGAACCACCACTCCTAGTTTGGTATAACTTTTATATGTACTGGGAAACAAAAAATTCATGTGACTTGCTTAATTGCTTATTCAGTTTGTTGCGGATGTTCTGGAACCAAACCTGCAGTTTCTCCAAGCTGTGCCTGAATGTGCCTGAAAAGCTATCACCGACATCAAGATAACGAATAGATCCATCACCCTGGAGAGTTCCTTTGAGTCTCTTATCTTCCCTCCTGCCTCCTCGCCTCCAGGCAATCACTGATCTGCTTTCTGTTACTAGAGCTTGAATTTTCTAAAACAAAATCACACAGTATATACCCTTTGTCTAACCTCTTTCACTTGGCATGATTATTTAGAGAATCCTACATGCTGTTGCTTGTGTCAATAGTTTATTCCCTTTTATTGCAGAGTAGTGTTCCATTGTATCCACGTATCACAGGTTGTTTCTTCTCTTGGTAGACATTTGGGTTGTTTTCAGTTCTTGGCTGTTACATGGAAAAGCGCTGTGAATATTTGCCTACAAGTCTTTGTAGGGACATATGCTTTTATTGATAAATATGAGTAAATACTAGGAATACATGGTTGTATTTATGGTAGGTGTATGTTTAACTGTTTAAGAAACTACTAAACTGTTTCAAAGTGGATGTACCATTTGTGTTTCCAACTGCTGTGAATGGGAGTTCCAGTTCCTCCACATCCTTGCTGATGTTTGGCATGGTTTTTTTGACTTTTCAACATCCTCATGGGTGTGTAGTGGGATCTCATTGTGGTTCTAGTTGGTGTTTTCCTAACGTCAGGGGATGCTGAGCATCTTTTCATGTGTGTATTCGCCACCCATATTATCTTGTTTGATAAAGTGTCTGTTCAAGTCTTTTGACCATTGTAGACTATAGGGTCATTTGTTTTCTTATCATTGAACTGTGAGATATCATTATGGAGCCTGATATACATTTCTGCCTTGGCCAGCTTCCTCTGGGATGAGGGAATGAGTTTCAGGAAGAAGAATGTGGCTTCCAATTCTAGGGCATGTCAATGTAGAATTCTAGGGCATATCAATGTAGAGTTCTCCTTGAATTCTCCCTTCCAAGTGCTCTGTGATTAGCTGGGCTTTTTTTCTTTTTTTTTTTTTTTGAGTTGGGGTCTCATTCTGTTGGCCAGGCTGGAGTGCAATGGCACAATCTTGGTTACTGCAGCCTCAGCTTCCTGGGCTCAGGTGATCCTTCTGTCTTAGCCTCCTGAGTAGCTGACATGTACCACCACGCCCAGTTAATTTTTTTTTTTTAGTTGGAGTCTCACTCTGTCGCCCAGGCTGGAGTGCAGTGGCTCACTCATGGCCACCCCAGCGTCGACCTGCTGGGCTCCAGCAATCCTTCTGCCTCAGCCTTCCAAGTACCCAGAACTACAGGCGCGCGCTACCACGCCTGGCTAACAGAATGAGACCCCAACTCATTCTCATCTCATTATTGTAGAGATGAGATCTCGCCAGATTGCCCGGGCTGATCTCAAACCCACGGGCTCAGGCAATCCACTCGCCTTGGCCTCCCAAAGTGCTGGGATTACAGGCTGAGCCACCAAGCTTGGTCCAGCTAATTTTTTATAGAGAGATCTTGTTATGTTGCCTAGGGTGATCTTGAACTCCTGGGTTCAAGCAATCTTCTTGCCTCAGCCTCCCAAAGTGCTAGATTGCAGATGTGAGCCACTGCGCCTGACTTCACTGTTCTTTAGAGTTCTAGGTGCCCAATTCATTTCCTGCCTCTTTTACTTGGCACTAGGCCCTGGCTTCGTGGGTGTGGTCCCCTACTTTTTGGGCAGATGTGGGAGGGATCTGTGAGGGGTGCTGCCATCTCTTGACTTTTTCAGCTTCCTAGATGCCTTTGAAGGCTGCAGACAGTGGTGGCCCATTTCCACAGCAAAATATAAACCAAGCACAACCCTGTGTTTAGGCCGCTCCTAACCCACTGAGCTAGTGCTGCTTTGTTTAGAATTAGAAATTTCTCAGCTGCTGGCCTCTATCTCCAGCTGTGTGTGTTTTTCTTTATACTGGAGTTTGGGAGTGCCTTTCTCAGGCAAGGGTGCAGTGCTTTGAGGGCTTCTGCTGTGTATCGTAAACAGCCAGTTCTATGTAGGGGCAGCCTGTCTGATTCCCACAGCTTCCGGCATCGAGTTGTTGATAGTTTATAACAGCACACAGACCATAATGTTCACCCTTTCGAGTTTACTGTTCCGTGGAAGATTCACAAGCATTGCCACTATTTCATTCCAGACCATTCTCACCCCCAAAATAAACCTGTACCCTTTAGCAGTCACTCCCACTCCCTACCCCCAGCCCCTGGCATCCATCAGTCTACTTTGTTTCTGTGGATTTGCCTGTTCTGGATATTTCATATAAATGGAGTCATGCAGTGTGTGACCTTTTGTGATTGTCTTTGTCTCAGCATGAATTCTGGGTTCAGCCATGTGTTAGTGTATGTCTGTAGGTCTTTCATTTCTTTTATGGTCGAATACTATTTCATTGTATGGAATTATCACATTTTGTTTATTTACCGGTCAGTGATGAAGACTTGGTTGTTTCCATCATTTTTTTTTTTTTTTTTTTTTTTGAGTCAGAGTCTCACTCTATTGCCCAGACTGAAGTGTAGTGGCACAGTCATCGGTCACCGCAGCCTTGACCTTCTGGGCTCAGGCTATCTTCAGACCTCAGCCTCACTAGTAGCTGGCACTATAGGTGCGTGCCACCGTGCCTGGCTAATAATATTTTTGAGATTTTTTTTGTAGAGACGAGGTCTTGCTATGTTGCTCAGGCTGATCTTGAACTCCTGATCTCAAGTGAGCCTCCTGCCTCATCCTCCCAAAGTGCTGGCGTTAAAGGTGTTAGCCACCATGCCAGAACTATTTCCATTTTTAGACTATTATGCATAATGCTACTGTGAACATTTTTGGACATCTAGTATTATCATTTAAACTGGTTTTTGGCCGGGCACGGTAGTTCACGACTGTAATTCCAACACTTTGGGAGGCAGAGGTGAGAGGCTTGCCTGAGCCTAGGAGTTTGAGACCAGTCTGGGCAACTTGGTGAGACCTCGTCTCTAACATGAATGAATGAATGAATGAATGAATGAATAAGCTGGGCAGAAGGATCGCCTAAGCCCAGCAGACTGAGGCTGTGGTGGCCATGAACATGCCACTGCACTCCAGCCTGAGTGACAGAGTGAGACTCTGACTCAAAAAAATAAATAAATAAATAAAAGGTTTTGACTGGGCATGGTACTTTGGGAGGCTGAGGCAGGAGGATTGCTTGAGCCCAGGAGTTTGAGGCCAGCCTCAGCAACCTAGTGAGACCTCGTCTCTGCAAAAATAAAAAAATTTAGCCGAGCATGTTGGCACATGCCTGTAGTCCCAGCTACTTGTGAGACTGTCAGGAAGATGGCCTGAGCCCGGAAGGTCAAGGCTGTGATGAGTCATGATTGTGCCACTACACTCCAGCCTGGGCGACAGAGTGAGACCCTGACTCAAAAAAAAAGGGTTTTGGTTAATTTAGAAGATGGGAAATCGCACCTCATGTTGTTTGATTTTGAAGTTGTGTACGCATAAGGCTGAGCTGTCTGACAAGTGCTCCATTCTCCAAACAGTCTGTTAATGGCCTGAGCTGGTGTTGCTATGGAGGCCAGGTGCGTCCTTACTGATTTGGGTTGGGTTGTGTGCCCAGCACATCTGGGTCTGGGGACCCATAGCAGGGGACACCAGGGTTGCTTGGGGAAGTGGCAATGCATGCCAGAGGGACGGGCCCGAGTCCAAAGGGCAAAGCCTTGGGGGCCGGGCCTGCTCCCTGAGTTCCATTTGGCTGCAGCTTCTGGAGGGAGCCGGAGGAGACCTGGGGCAGCCATGCTCATGTCTCGGCGAGGCTTAGCCCTGAATGTCCTCAGAAAGGGAGTCAATGAGGCCTGTCTCTGGGAGAAGGCCAAGCAGTAAGTTGGGAGTTGAGGGGAGCTATGGGGTTTGTTGGGTTTGGGGAGACCTGGTCTTGTGTGCTGGGGTGGGAGGAGCTGTGGCTTCGGGACATTTGGCCCTGGGATGCTCCATTCGGGACAGAGTGCCCAGGTGGGCAGCCAGGAAGCAGGGACCTTGGCAGGCTGCGGGGGCGGGGAGGCTCTGAAACAAATGGCCCTAGTTTAGCTGCTGGCTCTGGCCAGACTCAACTCCTGACTTTTCCAGGGGGATGTTTTGGCTGTGGCCGGTAGGGGTCCTGTAGACTCCTCCTGTGGGCTCCGAGGTATCACATGTCCCCAGGCTCAGTGCTGAAGGCAGCCAACCACTTCCCTCTCCTGCCAGGCAGGCCGACCAGGGTTCCAGTTGTGAAAGCACCAGCCTCTCTGTGGGACCCAGTACTCGTGGTGTACGTCAGTCTAGAATTCCTTCCCTCCTTTTGCATATAGGTGAGAGGATGTGCGGGCAGGCACTTGGACTTTTAGGCATAATCTACATTGGTTAGTTTTGTCAGAGGCCTCTCAAATCAGGAAGTCCTTCAGGACTGCCCTTCAGAATAAGCAGGCGCTGGGAGTGTAATAAGACCCTGTTGTTTGAGGGGAAAGGCCATCTGTGTAAGCCCACTCAGCTCTCTCTGCCCTACCTTTTCCTTTCACAACTTGCCCAGTGGCCCAGGATGACCTGCCCTTGAGGCCACAGGTGGAGTCATTTGTTCATCCCAATCACAGCTGTGCCTGCTTGAGTCTGCTCTGTGTACCTTGCACTCTTGGGGGACTTTTCCATTTCCATAGCTGGTTGCAGGATTCCTGGGAAAGTCCTGTACAGAGGTGGCATTTGCAAGGTTGGGGGTGGCATTGGGGCGAGGCTGGGGTGGCATTGAGGCAATGTCGGGGGTGGCATTGGGGCGAGGCTGGGGGTGGCACTGGGACAAGGTCATGCTGATGACATATCGGGCTTCCTGTCCCAGGACCCCAGCCATTGCACCTGCACCTGGGCCACTGTGACTGTCTGACTTCTTTCCTCCTCACACCCAGGGGAAGGGGAGGTGGAGTGAAGAAGCGAGGAGGGCAGGCTGGGGGGCTCTCAGGGGCTCTTAGGTGTCAGCTGCAGGGTGGAGGAAGGGCTGTGGAACTGCGGAACCTGAGACAACGTGACAGCCTCTGAAGCCAGCCCTTGGGGGGTTCATGCGGTGGGGGTGGGGCCAGAGCCAAAGGAGGGCAGAGGCTGATCACTGCCCACTCCCTTCCTGTGAAGCCCCTAGGCACTCAGGGGGAGTGTTCTTTGGGACAGGCTTAGATCTGGTGGGGGCTCCCTGGCCTGTGACCCTCTTCCCCTGCCTGCATCTCAGGGGCCAGGCTGGGCCCTGGCTTTGGCCGAGACCCCAGAGAAGGACTAGGGGAGGGGGGCGGGTGTGTGTAGAGCCTCCCAGACGTCTTCCAGAGGCTGCTCAGTGGTGGTACCTCTGCCTTCCTGATCTGGCACCGCAGCCGGAAGGGCTCGCAGAATTACTTCTAGTGTAATTATTTATAAAGTGGGGTTTCTATGACGACTGGCTTTTGGTAGACGCCTCAGATTGGCGAGACAGCCTCTTCCTGGCTAGATTGGGCAGCCCAGGAAACCAGAGGGGTGCTCCCCCACAAGCCCGGCATGGTGGGGAGCTGGGATGGTCCTGGGACAGGCAGTGACCCTGTGACGCTGGCTCCTCTCGCCTCACTCTGGACCTGATCCTGGGACGTCCTGGCCGCCATGGCTGCCCAGCTGAGCAGGTACCGTGGGTCACAGCCCTGTCCAGGCTGTGTGGGGGCCGCTTTGGACAGACTGTCTGGGGACACTTGGAGGAGAGGGGAGGTGGGGGGTGTGGCCCTTGTGCCCAGCAGGCCGGCTGGCTTCCTGCAGCCAGGAAGATCAGCAGGGACACCCGCCCCAGTTCTTGCTGACCCTGGACGTTGGGTGGTGAACCGAAGCCAGGACTGGAAGTACAGCCCTGGCAACCTGGGGCTCCCGGCAGGGACAGAGCCCTTGAGGCCCAGCTGCTGTTCTTCCTGGCTTTGCGCCTGCTGCTCACCCTTTCTCCTGCCAGCGGGTCTTCTCTGGTTTGCCAAGCACTGCTGAGCCCCCTACCTGCCTCTGCCCAGGGAGGTCCAGGCTACACAGGGACCTCCTTCTGGCTCATTCCCTGCCCCGGGCTAAAGTGTGGAGCTGGGAGCTCAGGGGGGACTATTGGCCCCTTCCCATCCCACTCTGGGGCCTGGGAGGGACCCTGAAACTTCTTTTGGGCCCAGCCCTTCTCCTGCCCCGCCCTCTTCTGGGGGATTTAGTAGACTCTGCGGAGGTTGAAGGAACTTTGCCAGAAACTTGGTAGGCAGCAAATTGAAGAGGACAAGCAGTACATCTGGGCTTCTGTCGGGCAGAGTTCCTCCTAGAAAGATGAGGTGTTCGGTGGCTCAGCCTGTAATCCCGCGCCTTTGGGAGGCTGAGGTGAGTGGATTGCCTGAGCCCGCGGGTTCGAGACCCACCTGGGCAACTTGGTGAGACCTCATCTCTACAATAAATCAAAAAATTAGCCAGGTGTGGTAGCGCGTGCCTGTAGTTCCAGCTTCTCGGAAGGGCTGAGGCAGAAGGATCGCCGGAGCCCAGCAGGTCGAGGCTGCGGTGGCCGGGAGCGGCCACTGCACTCCAGTCTGGGCGACAGAGTGAGACTCCAACTCAAAAAAATAAAATAAAATAGAAAGATGAGGTTTTTGCCTGTGCCTGAGCCTGGCCTTTGAGGCCCTTGGTGGGTCATGTGCCACCTTCTCCCTGGAGGCTGCCTGGTATGAGGCCCCAGGCCATGGCGAGCCCACTTCTCTCCCTACAGGAATGGCAGCCACTGCCCCTTGGATACTTTCAGCCAAGGCACCTACTTCCCAAGGGAAACTTTGAGTGATTATAGGCTCCAAGTACCAGCTGCAGCCATGTGGGGGCGGGATGGTCTGTCCAAACATCTCTGTTCCACCTGTCTTCCTGGCTGCGGTGAGATTGGAGCATACACACCCGGGGCTTGGCCTCTGGTTTGAGGCCAAGGGAGAGGCCCAGGGAGCTTCCGGCACGATCCGTGAGGTGGCCTGATTGCTGGCTGGCCCCTGCCCCACCTGGACCATAACCGCAGGCCCTGTGGTTCTGCCCATCTTTGGGTGCAGGCGGCACCCTCCAGAGCACTGTACCTGCCATGTAAACTAGGCTATGCCCAGTGCTGCCACCTTCTTCAAATGGTCACTGCAGCTTTCACTGTTGGGGCAAAAAGGCCCACCCCCCACCTCTGGCTACCATGGGTTTCACGCAGTTAAGTTTTAATTTTAGCACTGACATTTTTGTGTCAGAGTCAGAGATACTGGCCGCACTCCCAGCTGGCCGCCTTCTGGGCTGGAAGGGGCGGAGGGGGTCACACCCTGGGGCTGCTGCCAGGGTCGCTGCACAGGGGCGTGGCCTGGGCTGGCCAGGCATGGGTGGCAAGAGCCGAGCCCAGCATAGGAGCCTAGCTGCCAGCCCTGCAGGGCCCACTGTGCCCCCACTGCTGCCCTCTGTGGGTGAGGCAGGGGCCTGCAGTTTCCTGGGGCTGCCGTGACAAATGACCATAAACCAGGTGGCTTGTAAAGACAGGAATTTATTCTCTCACAGTCTAGAGACCGGAAGCCCGAGACCCAGGTGTCAGCAGGACCACCCTCCCTTGGGTTTTAGGGGAGATCCTGCCTTGTGTCTTCCAGCTTCTAGTAGCTTCTGGCAATCCTTAGCATTCTTTGGCTTGTGGCTGCGGCATCACTCCAGCCTCTGTCTCCATCTTCATATGGCCTTTTCCCGCATGTTTCATGTCAATTTCCCTGTTCTTATAATGACATAAGTTGTAGATCCTATTTCTAAAGTCACATCCATCCACAGGTACTGTGGTGAGGACTAAGACATACCTTTTGGGGGACACAGTTTATCCCAGTACACAGGCTCCGTGTGGGGGGCTCCACCTTGGGGGAACCCCAGGGAGAGGAGATGCAGCCCACCCTCAGGGTGTCTGCTGTGATCTTGGAATAGGAGCGACCCCTCCCAGCCTATCAGGCCCTCCTTGTTCCATTGCTGCTCTTTCTACTCCCAGAAAGGCCTTCCTGCCTCACCTCTGCCACTCCAGAAGAGACACGGGCCATCCTGCAGGGTGGGTAGACTGGGATGAGGGCTGGCCGATCTGCTGGTGTGATGAGATTATGGAAAGCCATGAGTTTTGAGCTGTGCCTTGAAGAATTTTTATTTTTCTTATTTTTTAGGGACAGAGTCTTGCTCTTTTGCCCAGGCTGGTGTTTAGTGGCATGATCATAGCTCATTGTAGCCTCACACTCCTGTGCTCAAGCGATCCTCCCACCTCAGCCTCCTGAGTAGCTGAGACTACAGGCACACTGCCATGCCTAGCTAATTTTTAAATATTTAGTAGAGATGGGTCTCATTATGTTCCTAGGTTGGTCTCAAATTCCGTGGCTCCATTGATCCTCCTACTGTGGTCTCCCAAAGTGCTGTGGATTACAGGCATGAGCCACTACATCCGGATACTTGAAGAATTTTTAAAGACCACTGATTAATTTGAACAGGTTGAGATGATTTAAAATTCAAAAGGCACAGTGGTGCATCCTCTGAGCCCCTCCCAGTAGCTTTTCTCTTCCCAAGGACTATGGAAATTTCTGGGTTCCTGCACTTCTTCCTAGGGATGGTGATCATGTGCTCCCAAGTGACTGCCTTGTCCCCATGGTTCTGAGCATGCAGTGTCTCTGGGAACGTCCCTACTAGTTCAAGGCTGAGTGACAGTCTGTTGTATGACTGTCACTTAATTTCACTGTCCCTTACTCTGGCCATCTGGGAGCTGGCCCGTGTTCTACATTGTACACAGCTGTTGCACATACCTGATTTATTCACGTGTGGAAATATTTGTAGGCTATGTTCCTGTGGGTGGTGTTGCCAGGTCAGGGTATCCCCATGCTTTGTGGATGTTGATGGTAATGCCAGGTGCTTTTGAGTTATGCTCCCCCATGGGTAGATGATCCCTTTTTCACAAAGGATGGGTCTGACATTGCTGGGACAGGTGGGCACAGGCAGGGCAGTGGGAAGAAGGCCCAGGCATACCTGGTGAACAGCAGCCGTTTGGCAGGTGTGCCCCGGAGCCCTGCAGCACAGTGGGTGATAAAGAGAGGAACGCTCCGGATCCCCTGGCGCTCCAGATGCCTTTCTGGGAGTTGAGTCTTTATTTGGTAGATAGGAAGGCTCTGGAGGGTCTGGACAGGGAAATGACTTGGCCAGGTTCCTGCTTAGGAAGAGCAATCTTGGGGTGGGGGTTGAGGGGTGAGTTAGGACCTGTGTGAGATGAGTGTAGAAGCCATGGGAGGTGAGAGGCAAGTGTAGAAGCCTGCTCCGCACCCCCATGCTGGGGAATCTTCCTGAACATTGCTGTGGTTGTGTGACGCCCTGCTTGGCATCCCAGCCTTTCCTTCCTTCCATCTGTGTCTCTGTTCTCCAGGCTGTCCCTTCACCCCCATGGGCCATGCACTAGCTTTATGGTTTTGCTTTCTGTACCCCGAGCCCTCTGTGGGTTCCTGGCCTGCACCCCCAGCCCCCAGATGTACCTTGTCCCGGCACATGTCCTGCCCCTGCTCCTGGCTCATTCTCCAGATTTGGCCAAGGTGTCACTTCCTCTGGAAGTTTTTCCAGAGTCCGTGTGGGGTGGCCGCCCATCTGGGAGTGACTCCTGTACCTGTGTTTGTTCAGCTTCCTAAGAACCCTTGCCATCAGCCTGGTGCCTGCTCCAGAGGGAACTCTGCACAGAGCGGGGGTGGTGACCGCTTTGGTAGCCTCAGGCCCAGAACCGGCTGCTCTTTCTGTGAGGATTGGACAGATGTGGTTCTGATCTGGGACGGGAGCAGCCAGGGCCGTGGGGGACGGTGACATTCCAGACCGCAGGGTCACCAGGCCCTGGCCATTGCTTGACTACCAGTGCAGGGCGAGTGGAGGATGGGGAGGGTGCTTGGGGCCAGGCCTGGTGAGGGCG
Source organism: Carlito syrichta (assembly GCF_000164805.1). NCBI lineage: Eukaryota > Metazoa > Chordata > Mammalia > Primates > Tarsiidae > Carlito > Carlito syrichta. The sequence continues at coordinate 72,225 of NW_007246413.1, read as the reverse complement.
GGCAGCTGGGCAGAAAGGCCCTCCCCAGGTCTGGCCTTGTGCCTTTCCCTGGCAATTCTGGGGCCAGGGGAGGGGGAAGAAGTATAGGATTGGTGTGGCAGGGGTGGAGAGAGGTGGCCAACAGTCCACCCAGCACCAGGGCAGGCGGGTGCTGCCCGCCTGAGCTGGTCTGTGTGGTGTTCAGCTGGGCACTGCTGGTCAGCTGTCGCCCAGATACCACAGTAAGCCCTGGTTCTCCAGCTTCTCTTGAAATTCACTTTGGCACCCTGGACTCCAATTCCTGCCAACCACAGTGAGCTAGCAGCATAGGCCACCACCCCGCCCTGCACGCATGTCTGTGTCCCCGGCCACTGCCTCTGTTGCCGCTTCAGCCTCATGCTTGCCCTGCAGGGATTTCTTTTCTTTCTACTTTAATAGTAAAAAAAAAAAAATGCCCACATGTTTATTAAAAATGGGAAAACCAAAGCTCCAGCGAGGGGCAGTGTGTCCTGCTGGCCCCTGGGCTCCTTTCATACCCGCCTGCCTGGAGTTGAAGGCTGGTCTCCACCTTAGCCTGGGATGGACACCCTTGGCTTTGGCCAGGCTGTGGGGGAGCAGCATTGGAAAGTGAGTTGAGGAGGGAGGCGCCCGGTGAGACTAGTTGCTGGAGCAGCAGTGCGGGGTGCAGGCGGGCTGCAGGTTGGGGCAGAATCCAAGCTGAGACCTGAGATGCCATTGGCTGTAGGGAAGGCATCTGATTTGGGGACTGAAGGGAAGGGGCCAGTGGTCAGGCTTTAGCCTCACGCATTGGAGGTGACAGTAGAGTCTTCAGGCAGAAATAGGTCCTCTGGGGAGGAGGTTTGTGTCCAGACTGAGAGTGCTGGGTGGCCAGTTGGGGAGTTAGGACCGAACTTGGTACAGGATGCAGCATGTAGAGGGAAGGTGACCCGGCTGGGGGTGGCAGTATGCAGGCTGGGGTTCCTGGCATTCACTCCCACCGGGCGTGCCACATGCCCGGGCCTCACTTGGGTGTGGGTGGCTGCAGACTGCCCCGGCCTTAGGCGCCACCCCTGGCCTCCAGCTCAGGGGCCACCCACGTTCCGTTCCTGCTCAGCACCTACCGGATGTATGCACTTCCTCCTCTGCCCGCAGCCCTCGGTCTGTGCTTCCTCTCTCTGACTTGGCAGCAACGCTGGAGCAAGTTGGTGTGTATGGCCCCACTTAGTAGACAGGCAAAGTGAGGCTCATGGCGGTGAGTCAGGCTGCACCAGAGGCAGGCTCCAGTGTTCCTAGGAAAGGCTGGACCCCTGTTTCCTCAGCCCCAGAACCCAGGGCTAGGTCCTGCTCGCCTGTCCCACCACAGCCTCAACCTGTGGTCACAAGAGGACAGGCCTGCTAGGGGACAGGCCCGTGGGGTGTGGGGAAGGCTCCTCCTCCTAAGGTGAGAACAAATGCAAAGGAGGGCAGTGGAGACAGTCGTTTTGTGATTCATAATTGACTACCTCTTGGCGCAAGCTTAAAAAAAATGCAAAACCCTTAGCTCAATTAAAAAACAAAACACAGCCAGCTCGGTGGCTCAGCCTGTAATCCCGGGCCTTTGGGAGGCTGAGGTGAGTGGATTGTCTGAGTCCACGGGTTCAAGACCTTCCTGGGCAGTGAGACCTCATCTCTACAATAAATCAAAAAATCAGCCGGGTGTGGTAGCGCATGCCTGTAATTCCGGCTACTTGGAAGGCTGAGGTGGAAGGATCGCCGGAGCCCAGCAGGTTGAGGCTGCAGTGGCCGGGAGCGGCCACTGTACTCCAGTCTGGGCGACAGAGTGAGACTCCAACTCAAAAAACAAAACAAAACAAAACACAAAGATTGTTTAAAGAGCACATTAGAGAAGGCAAATTAAGCTTCTCTCATGCCCTGGGGTTTCCCTGCCACTTCACCTATCACGTTGTGCCAGCTGATTCACTGTCACTGTGGCTGTGCTGTTCTGAGCTCCATGGGCCTCAGGGCCCTCCTGACTCCAGGGCCAGCAGCCAGTTGGCCTGAGTGGGCCCTGGTTCTCAAAGTGGTTCTCACCCAAAGTGCGGGGTCAGGGGGACATTAGGGATAGGCAGCTGTCAGTCCTGGAGGACATCAGTGGTCTTTGGCTCTGGAAAATGGCATCTTCCAGCTCTTTCTTGAACCTTCCAACCAGGTTGGGTAAATACTTATTACAGGCCAAGAACAGTGGCTCATACCTGAAATCCCAGCACTTTGGGAGGCTGAGGCAGGAGGATTGCTTGAGCCCAGGAATTCGAGACCAGCCTGGGCAACATAGTGAGACCTCATCTCTACAAAAAAAATTTAAAAATTAGCCAAGTTTGGTGGCACGTGCCTGCGGTCCCAGCTACTTGGGAGGCTGAGATGAGGGGATCACTTGAGTCTGGGAGGTCAAGGCTGCAGTGAGCCGGGGTCGTGCCACTGCAGTCCAGCCTGGGTGACAGAGTGAGATCCTGTCTAAAACCCAAACCAAAAACAAACCAAAATTTATGACAGAAGAGAGAAAAATACAGCTGGCCACCATTTGTGGCGCCTCTCCTGTGTGCTGGGCGCTGTCGCAGAGCACAGATGTGATCAGCATAACCTCCCACTGTTAGATGAGGCGGTGCTACCCTTGTGCCCATTTTACAGATGAGGAAGTGGAGGGCTGGCGTTTTGGCGGCTTGTGCAGGTTACACAGTTTGTAAAAGCCAGAGCCCAGAATGCTCTTGGAGAGTCAGCTCGCTCCCTCTGAGTAGCAGGGCAGCACCGGTCCCGGGCCCATAGCTGGCCAGCAGGATGTGGCAGGCCAGCTAGCCATGGCAGATGCTGGAGTCACAGGCTTGTGTCTGTTGCCCGTCGTCTGTCCCAGGCTGCGGCCTGTGAAGGCAGATTTCATCAGCCAACCAACTGTCTGGGAAGGTGCCAGGCTCGGCTGGGGTGGCCCTGGCAGGATCACCAACTGACTTGCTGGGATTCCAGAGGTTTTCTGGAGCTTCCCTGCTGCAGGCTGCCACTGGAAGGGTGGGTTTTCCCTCTTTGGGGAAGTGAGGTTGTAATTCGTTCTCCCTGACCTCTGACAGCCCCCAGCTTTCAGAGCAAAGTCTAGTCAACACCCCCGGGAGCCCCTGGGGCGCTCCCCATGCCAGCTGGCAGTTGAAGATCATTCACCTGCCCATAGGGCCTAGGGTCTTGAAGCTGTGACTTGAACAGCTATGGCTACCTGGCTCCTCTGAGGCTCCTGATAAGGGGTGTGGTCCTGAGAATTTGCTTCCAGGACACAGTCTGTCCTTCTGTTCCTCTAGTTCAGTTGTTGGGAGCTCCAGACTGCCACCTCCTGCCTCGTGGCTTTGCCAGAGGTCTTGGCCTCAGTGCTTCCCAGCTAGGGCAGGCTGGGACCTGGGGCTTCACGGGGTAAAGTCCCTCCTCTCTCCCAGGTAAGCAGGACCCTGGGGCCCCTTCTGTGGTCTGGCACGTTGCCACTCCACTCTAATAAATGTACCATCCTGGAAGAGCCCAAACATGTGGACATTTCTTTCTTCCTCTGGAAGCCATCGAGCCCCTTGGGGACCTCCTTTCTCCCCTGGGTTGTCACCATGGCATGAATTGTGTCTCCTGCAGGCCTCACCATGCTTGTCTTTTCCCCTTTGACCTAGGATCATGCGACCCGATGATGCCAACGTGGCCGGCAATGTCCACGGGGGAACCATCCTGAAAATGATCGAGGAGGCGGGTGCCATTATCAGCACCCGGCACTGCAACAGCCAGAACGGGGTAGGCATCTGGGGGCCCCTCGCCTGACGGGCCTGGGCTCATACAGAGGGTTCCAGACCCCAGAGGGCCACGTCAGTGTTGGTTCAGAAAAGGCGTGACTGCCCTGGAGCCCATGCCTGGAATCTCTCCCTTCTCATTGGGTCTTGGGGGCTTCCAGAGATGCTGGCCCAGTCAGCCCTGGACGGGATCCCTCAGAACTAGGTTTGGTTTGAGCCTTGGCCAGGAAGGGTGAAAACCTACCAGAGACAGACACCCCCCGCTCTCTCCTCCGTTCGGCCCCCTGAGCTTGATTCTGATCAGAAGCATGCCACGCCTTTGTACTGCAGAGTTCATTGTGATGGTCAAGAGCCCAGATGTGGGGGTTGGCAGCCCTGAGCTGGATCCCATCTGCCCTGACCACCTGTTGTAGCCGTGACAGGCACTGTGACTCTCTGTGCCAAGGCTGCTTTCTGGCTGTGAAGCCCACAGGCTGGGTATGACCGTGTCTACAATGGGGCCGACTCCCTGCCTGCCTGCCCCAGAGCTGTGTAGTCGGGGTGCGGGGGGGGGAGGCCCTGCAGTCAGGGGTGAGAGGCTTGCTCTCTGGTCTCAGGATCTCAGGGCTGTTGCAAGATATTCAGCATGTCACTTCCTGCCATCCCCAGCCCCACAGGACCAGACATTTGCTCTGAAGGCTGGCCAGGGAGAGTGAGTCCCCTTGGGGACTGGGGGCTTGGTCAGCACACCCACTGTGTCCTCTGGGCAGAGGAGGAGGATTCAACCTTGGCTTGGAGGGACCGTGTGGCCCCCGTGGACACAGACATGATGCTGCTCTGTGTGGAGGCTGAGGGGCTGTGAGGTCAGAGACCAGGACTACAGGAGGCACCAGTAATTGTGACTGGGCCAAGCTGGCAAGATGCAGGAAGTGACCTGCAACATCGGTCTGTCCCAGCTGCTTTAACAAAATACCAGCTGGGCTCGGTGGCTCAGCCTGTATCCCCGCGCTTTGGGAGGCTGAGGTGAGTGGATTGCCTGAGCCCGTGGGTTCGAGACCCGCGCCAGGGCAACTTGGCGAGACCTCATCTCTACAATAAATCAAAAATTAGCTGGGCATGGTAGCACGGGCCTGTCGTTCCAACTACTTGGAAGGCTGAGATGACAGGATTACCTGAGCCCAGCAGGTCGAGGCTGCGGTGGCTGTGAGTGTGCCACTGCACTCCAGCCTGGGCGACAGAGTGAGACTCCAACTCAAAAAAAAAAACCAAAAAAAAAACAAACAAACAAACCAAAATACCACAGACTGGGTGACTTGTAAACAACAGAAATTTGTTTCTCACAGTCCCGGAAGCTGGCAGTCCAGGATCAAGCAACCAGTAGATGTCATATCTGGCAAGGGACTGTTTCCTGGTTCATAGACAGTGCCTTTTTGCTGTGTCATCACCTGGCAGAAGGGGTTCTTTTGGGCCTCTTTATAAGGACACGGATCTCATTTGTGAGGGCTCCACCCCCATGGCTTAATCTCCCAAAGGCCCCACCTCCTATTACCCTCCCCTGGGAGTTAGGATTTCAACAGGTAAATTTTAGGGGGACACAAACATTCAGACGGTGGCACATGCATTCAACCTGGAACAGTGGGCAGCATGTCTTCCAGCAAAGTGTAAGACTATGGGTGTGTGTGTGTGTGTGGTGAACCATGCCAGGGTGAGTGTGTATGGGTGGACTTGGACTTCAGCATGGGGGTGGGCGGGAGAGGATGGGCTGAGACCACCTTGTGAAGGAGAGACTTGCCTGCCTGGCTGCGAGTTGGGTTTAGTCTGTGGACCTGGGCTGCCCTCGAAGCGCTGGTACAGCCCGGCCACGTTCGGAGAGCGCCCCCTGGTGGCAATGGGGAGGTCGGACCTGAACGCGAGATCCTGGGGATGGGGTGGAGCCAAGTTCCTGGCTGACCCTTCCAGAGGAAGACAGTGAGGGTCCCAGGCAGGCCTGGAAAAGAGGGTGGACACTGGGAAGGAAGAGGCCCCAGGACCAGGGTGACAATGCCATTAAGCATCACAGAAGTCATCACTGTGTTTTGCAGACTTTAAAGTGATTTAGCTCATAACTCTCATGACACCCCTAAGAGAGAAATGCTGTTATTTTTATTATCCAGATTGCATAGATGAAGAAACTGAGGCACGGACGTTGAGTACTTGCTTGAGGCCACCTGGGGAGGCAGGTCGGAGGTCTGGGCCATGAATCCAGTCCTCAAACCCGTGCTTGGAGCCCTTGCCCCTCCTCCTCCTGTCCCAGGGGTGCTGGAGGGACAGTTTTGACACTTTGGCTTCGAGCAGCCTCTGAGCTGGGGGTCTCCAGGCTAGTGCTCCAGACTTTCCAGGCTCAGGAGGGGCTCTGTGTGCGCCATGAGCCCAGGGTGTGAGTGACAGCTCTCCAGTTCCAGGTGGCAGGATGCTGACCTCCGAAGGACTTCGCTGGGATCCTGGTTGGGGCAAGTCCCCTTCCCCCAGTCCACACTCCCCTGGTGGTGTCATCAGTCTGTGGCTTTAATACAACAATGTCAGCCCCAGGGTTCTGGGCCTCTTGGCTGGCCCGTCCCGGATGCCTGCTCAGCCCGTCAACCTGGACATGCCCCAGCCATGTTCTGACGCCCCTGGCTGCTTCTCCCAGTCTATCCCCTGGTAAATGGTCTCTGCAGTCCCCAGGTGCTCAAGCCCAAAGCCTGGAGCCTCCATCCACCTCTCCCTCCCACACCTGTGACACTCCCGCAGCAGATCCTGCTACTCCACCTTCTGGGATGTCCAGCTGTGAGCACAGCCCCAGCCCCACCCAACTGCAGACTGAGCCCCGGTGCCGATTACCCTGATCATGGCAGCAGCCCCCTGCTGGTCCTGCCACCTCATCTGCTCTCCAGTAGTAGCCAGAGACCCTTCAGATGTGAAGCAGAGCACAGCACTTGCCAGCTTGGAGCGCTCCAGAGTTTGCTGTCTCCTGTCCCTGCCTCCTGGCTCTAGGCCCTTATCTCTTGAGTTTCTTCCTCAGTGCTCCCTCTGGCCACGTTGGCTTTCCTGTTGCTTCATGAACTTGCCAGGAGCATTCCTGTCTCTGAGACTTCGCACTGGCTCTTCCCTCAGATATCTGCAGGCCCCCCTCACCTCTTCCAATCTCTACCTAAGCACCGGAGGCCCGGCTCCCTGCTTGCTCCCAGCTGCTGCTCAGCTCCTGACTGGCTGTTTTGTTTTGTTTTGTTTTTTGAGCTGGAGTCTCACTCTGTTGCCCAAGCTGGAGGGCAGTGGCACGCTCACGGCCACTGTAGCCTAGACCTGGGATTAGGTGATCCTTCCGCTTCAGCCTTCCATGTAGCTGGAACTACAGGCATAGGGCACCACGCCCGGCTAATTTTTTTCATTTATTGTAGAGACGAGGTCTCGCCAAGTTGCCCAGGCTGGTCTCAAACCCCTGGGCTCCGGCGGTCTTCTCACCTCCCAAAGTGTTGGGATTACAGACGTGAACCTTTACACCCTGCCTGACTGGCTGTTCTTGTACTGATTTGTCTGGGTGGTCCTCTCCCCCTGGAGCGCACGCTCCATGAGGGCAGGGACTTCTGCCGGCCTGGTTTCCTCAGAAGCGCAGCCTCTGGTGGAGGCCTGGATGTGCCTTGTGGCCTCCTGTGAGATGTTGCTGAATGCTAGGAGCATGTATCTGGAGTTGTCCTGTGGCGTGTGCCCACTGAGAACTTCTCACGCCTGTCCCTCCTTGCTCTGTGTAACCTTTCCAGCCATCTGCTGAGAGAGGTGCCGTTTTCTTAATACTGTTTTACTGGTTTTACTGGTGAGGACACCAAGGCCTAGAAAAGTTATGTGGCCTAGAATGCCACTCAGCCACATCCTCTGAGCCAGCCACAGGGTGGCTGTGTGTGGGCGTAGGGGCAGGTGTGGCTCAGGTGATGAGAGTTAGCCTTCTCTGGGCCTTGCTGCATGCCAGACATAATTCTTCTTTTTTTTTTTTTTGAATTGGAGTCTCACTCTGTCGCCCAGACTGGAGTGCAGTGGCCGCTCCCGGCCACCGCAGCCTCAACCTGCCGGGCTCCGGCGATCCTTCCGCCTCAGCCTTCCGAGTAGCCGGAACTACAGGCGTGCGCTACCACACTCAGCTGATTTTTTGATTTATTGTAGAGATGAGGTCTTGCTGCCCAGGCGAGTCTCGAACCCGCGCGCTCAGGCAATCCACTCGCCTCAGCCTCCCAAAGGCGCGGGATTGCAGGCCGAGCCACCGAGCCCGGCTGACATAATTCTTCGTACATCACACTTGTGAACTCATCTAATCCCCTTGTCTGTGGAAGATAGACAGCTGGCCCCTCCTCTCCCAGGCATTTCATGAACATCGGGTTATCGCCGTACGTTGTCCCCTCAAATCTTTGCAGTGACCTGTTAGGACCATTCATTATCTGTGTTTACACAGAGACTGAGACAGAGAGGTTAGGTCACTGCCTAAGGTCACAGAACCAGTAAGTAGTAGAGTTGGAATTTGAACTCAGGGCCCAGAGCAGTTCTTTTGGGCTCTACTTCTAAAGCTGCTTCCCTGGCTTGAAGCTCTGTGGCCACCCAGGAGCCCAGTCTCCAGAGTTTTCCAGGGTACCTGTGTCCAATGGGCAGTGTGATGCCAGTTGCTTTTGGGAATGTGGCAGAGGGTACTTCCTGGGCAGTTGCTAATTAGAGCCCTCAAACTCCTTCTCAGGGTGGGGCACTCCTGGTCCTTAAGCCCTGGAAGCAAGAGTTTCAGAGGCACACGTAAGGTACCTGGAGCCAGGAACGCAGACGCCTGCAACTCAAGAGATCTTCATATGGAATGCAAGTGTCCGGTAGCCCACGTATTGAGTTTTCGGATCACACCGGCCTTTATGGAATGGCTGGAGCTAGTTCAGAGCCCTGCCAGGTCCTGGGAAACTTCCACCACAGTCAAGTCAGAGCCATCCTGGGTCTTGGCTCGTGCCATCTGCACCTGTTGTACATACAGAGCTGCCAGCCCAGCTGCCTCTCAAGGCTCCCTGCCTGCCAGCTAGAAACTCTCTCCCAGGGCCTCCTGATAATGAATGACACTGGGCTGAGACTCCCATGTGCTGTCTGGTAGACATTACATCTCTTCTTTAGTATTTTAAGCTGGTAGAGAAGCAAACTTAAAGTTCATTTGCAGCCTCTCAGCCTAGGAGTCCCCCGGGGTCCCCAGCCAGGCTTGGGTGTCGGTGCCGTGTGGAGAGGCTCCCAGATGGCTCTGTGTTAGGCGTCCCCAGGACTGTGGAGAGGAGCTCTCTCCTGCCTCGGGTCGTTCTATCACTGTTCCAGATTACAGAAAGGAACATAAATCCCCGTGCTAAAAGTTCACATGACCCTGAAAAGCATCTGAGTCTCCTGAGCGGCCCTGTCCTGCCCTGCGCCTGGCCCTGCTGACTTCTGTCCACGTCTCCATGCATCCTGGTGGCCCCAGGTCTGCCGCTCTTCCCTCTCCTGTGATGCTGACGCTCCCCCACCTGCTCCTGCTGACACCTGGGTGTTCAGGGTCATTGAAGTTGACCCCTCCCACACCCCCACGCAGTCTTCAGAGCACCCAGCACTGTGTGTGTTGCCTGGTCGGGGCCCCCACTGGCACCCGGGCCTCTCTGGCCTGCTCCCCCTGCACACCCAGCACTGAGAGTGCTGCCCGGTCCACGCCGCTGCAAGGGAGATGTCTCAAAAGGCTCAGGTTCATTTGAGGGTCAGCTGCGTGGAGATGGCCTCGGTCAGCAGGTCAGAAATGGGCTACAGGGCAGAGAGGTGGAAGGCAGTGCCACTGAAGCCATCAGTGTGTGGGTCTGAGATCACGCGGGCGAAGCCACCCATGATGTGACTTAACCACTCTCCAGTGAAACACATGTGACTGACATGTGCACTTTTCGGTCTCACCAACCGTGCTCGGAAAGTTCCAGTCGGCCCCTTAGTCTTTCTTGCCTGTCACCGAGCGAGCAGCCCTTGCCTTTCCCACTTTTGGCCAATAGGTGGTGCCATAGCCACATACGTTTGCTTGGGGATGACTGACTCCACACTGCTTTGTCTTGATTGTTGTGGGTGGGGCGGAAAGCCTCAGGCCACTTGTGCCAGCTTAGCTCTAGAAATTGTCCCTATCACCCTGGTGTCCTGCCCAGCCCCAGCGGCCTTGCTGAGACCCATCTCTGAGACGTTTATAGTCACAGATGCGGTCACAGAACCCCCTGCCTGCGTGCATGCGCGAGAGTCACCTGGGGGAAGGTGAAGGCCGAGGCTCAAAGGGGCAGGTGCTGGGTTTGGGACGGGCCTGGGAACTTGCATGCTTGGGTCCCCAGTGAGTCCTTGCGCAGGTGAGCGAGCTGCATGTTGATGCCCTGGACAGCAGGTGGCTGGGAAGACATACAGACACCAGAGCTTGAACTGACCGCCACCAACTTGCCGCATGACCTTGGGCAGCTTGCCTAAAAGTATCACCGCTTGGCAGAGGGTTCTTGGGAGGACCGCCTGGGCAGGCATTGCCGGAGCTGACCCAGGGCCTCACAGGCAGGCCCGTCCCTCACCTGCTCCCCACCTGGCCCCGGGTAGCCAGTGAGTGCTGCAATCTCACATGGCCTACGTCCTAAGGAAGGCAACTGTTCAGTAGAAAGTCACGACAGCGCTGAGTGCGCGTTTGGAAAGAGAAAACCCGTATTTCCTGTGGCTCAAACTCAAGACCATCTTTTGTGTATCTTAGCAAAGATGAGAAGTATGTTGACTCTGAGTGCTAGTGAGGGTACCAGAGGCCACGACAGTCACTGCTGTCCTTCTGAAATGTACTTTGGGAACATATATCAAGATATCTATCCCTGGGACTCAGGAAATAATCCCAAAGGCAGAAAATGATTTAAGCAAAAGGGTGTTCATCATAGCATTGTTTATAGAAAGAATCAGATAGAGTTGGCCCAAATTTCTAACAAAAAAAGACAATTCTATTCAATTTGGCTGGCCATTGAAAATAGTTTTGCAAAAAAAAAAATAAGTAAGGCATGGTGGCACACACCCTGTTGTCACAGCTACTTGGGAGACTGAGGCGAGAGGATCACTTGAGCCCAGGAGGTGTTGGCTACAATGAGCCACCGCATTCCAGTCTGGGGGACAGAGTGAGCCCCATCTCTAAAAATAATAGTAATAGCCGGGCTCCGGTGGCTCAGCCTGTAATCCCGCGCCTTTGGGAGGCTGAGGTGAGTGGATTGCCTGAGCCTGCGGGTTCGAGACCCGCCTGGGCAGCGAGACCTCATCTCTACAATAAATCAAAAAATCAGCCGGGTGTGGTAGCGCATGCCTGTAATTCCGGCTACTTGGAAGGCTGAGGCGGAAGGATCACCGGAGCCCAGCAGGTCGAGGCTGCGGTGGCCGGGAGCGGCCACTGCACTCCAGTCTGGGCGACAGAGTGAGACTCCAACTCACCAAAAAAAAAAAAAAAAAAAAAAAAAAAAAAAAATAATAGTAATTTTTCTTTTTGAGTTGGGGTCTTACTCTGTCCCCTGGGCTAGAGTGCAGTAGCATAATCACAGCTACCGCAGCCTCAACCTGTTAAGCTCAGGCGGTCTTTCTGCCTCAGCCTCCTAAGTAACTGTGACTAGAGGCATGTGTCACCACGCCTGACTAATTTTTTTGATTTATTATAGAGATGAGGTATTGCGAAGTTGCCCAGGCAGGTCTCGAAACCCTAGGCTCAGGCAATCCTATCACCTCTGCCTCCCAAAGTGCTGGGATTACAGGTGCCTGACTAATAATAATAATATTTTTTTTGCATTAGAGTGTCATGAAAAAGAAGTCATGTAAAAGGACAAGGAAGTCTTTCACCCACAGCTGTGGTTTTGTGTTCCTGTAAAATTCTTTAAAAAAAATTTTTTTTTGTATATTTCATTTTAAAGATGTGAGGTCTAATTCAGGATTAGGTATACAACTGGACATGGTACAGGTAAACTTTGGGCCTCCCTTTGGTCCCCACTTTGTCTGGTTTGAGATCAGCTACCCTTATTGATGTTGTGTTCCCCCCGACCCCCGTAAAATTCTTATGTTGAAATCCTACCCCAGATTCACTAGAGTTAGTTTGGGAGGTGATTAGGTCATGAGGTTGGAGCCCTCATAAATGGGATTAGTACCCTTATAAAAGAGGCCCGAGGGAGCTCCTTGGCCCCTCCCACCATAGGAGGACACATGAGAAGTGCTGTCTGTGAACCAGGAAGGGGCCCTCACCATCCATTGAATCTCCCAGTGCCTGGATCTTGGACTTCTGAATGATGAGATGCGCCTCCTGAATGGTGAGAAACAATGTCTGTGGCTGATAAGCTGCCCAGGCTGTGTTATTTCTTTACACCAGCCCAGTGGACTAAGACATGTACCTACACAGGATGATCTCCAAGGTAGATTTTTTTTTTCCAAGGTAGATTCAGAGAGAAAAGCAGCCTGTGACGCCGCCTGTTGCACATCCGCCATCTGGGAGCCCTACTATGCCAGTGTAGACATGGTACCCACACGTCTACACTGTAGATGCGTTAGTAACACTGACTGCGATGGGGCCCTGGGTGCCTGGGGACGAGATGATTAGAGACAGAGCGGGCACCGTGTGCCCTTTTGTTCCTTTAGAATTTTGAATCATGAGAATGAGTTGCCTATTTGAAGGATAACTAAGATTTAAATTTTAAAAAAAGCAATGATTGCAGGGTGCGTCACAACATGGGCGGATTAATCTTTCCCACCTTGAGGGAGAAATCAGAAGGTGAAAGTGTATTTTTAGCTTTTGCACAGCTATATAAGACTAGTACTGTGAAGCACAGAGCCAGGCAAACCACATGTGAACCAACAAAACCCCTGTTCTTAGGAGAAAAGCCTGGAAAGAAGGATCTCAAAATAGTCACCGTGGTTATCTTTGGAGGAGTGATGTTCCCACCTCTTTCTACTTTTCGGTATTTCTCAAATTTTTTGTAATGAGTATGTATACTTTTTTTTCACTTTATGATGCAATTAATGCATGTTTAGTGTAGAAAAATTAGAGAAAAGGAAAAAGCCGCTGGGGATCCCACCACTCAGAGGTCCCACCACTTCAGCAGCTGCTGTGGTGTGGTCCCTCTGGGCTTTCCACATGCCTGTGTTTCTGCACTTGGGAATGTGTAGTGTCAACACCTTGCGTACCTTCACAGTGGGGACAAAAAGAGAGGCAGTTTCTGGGAGCATCTCCAGGTGGGTGCGGGGCTGGGCGGGCTGCCCCAGCTGACGGCTGTCCCTGGTCTCCACAGGAGCGCTGCGTGGCCGCCCTGGCCCGGGTCGAGCGCACTGACTTCCTGTCGCCCATGTGCATTGGTGAGGTGGCACACGTCAGCGCAGAGATCACCTACACCTCCAAGCACTCTGTGGAAGTGCAGGTCAACGTGATGTCCGAAAACATCCTCACAGGTGACTTCTGGGGGCTTATTGCCAGCTTGATTGGGACCAACAGGATGATAAATATAATAACTTTTTATTGTTAGTCACCCTTCCTGAGGGTGGCCAGTCTACTTTCTATGCACAACCTTCCTCTCTTCCCACCACCACCCTGTGAGCAGGCACTTGGTTACCCTCTTTTTTTTTTAAAGAGACAGAGTCTTGCTCTGTTACCCAGGCTGGAGTGCTGTGACACGATTACAGCTCACTGCATCCTTGATCTCTTGGGCTCAAGTGATCCTTCTGCCTCAGCCTCCCAAGTAGCCAGGGCAGCAGGCATGTGCTGCCATGCCCAGTTAGTTTTTTAATTTTTTGTAGAGATGGGGTTTTGCTATGTTGTCCAGGCTGGTCTCGAACTCCCGACCTCAAGCCATCCTCCCACCTTGGCCTCCCAAAGTGCTGGGATTACAGGCGTGAGCCACTGTACCTCGGCCCCCTCATTTTGCAGACAGGAAACAGGCACAGATGGGTTAAGCAACGAGCCCAAGTTCACACATCCAGAGCAGGACGCAAACCCTGGCTTTCCAGTTCTGGCCCTGAGTATGTATCCACTGCCCGTCCTGCCCTCCTGGGGTCGGCTCTTCCGTGGCAGGGGTAAGCGTGGCCTGGTGGGGCATAACCTGCCCTTCTCCCTTTCTGCGGTCTCTCTCTACACTCCTAGCCTTTCCTGAACAGGGGAGGTGTTGGCTCCACAGAGGCGGCTGCCCAATCTGGGGGACCCACCCAGGCCCTATCTGCTCCCCTGAGCCCCAGAAACCAGGCCTATGTAGAATCTCACTGGCGAACCTCTGCCTCTGATTGCATCTGAATGTTTTCTCCCTTAGCCGTGGTAACCATGGAAACCCCCTTCCCCTTCCCACTGGGCGCCGTGGGAGAGTGGCCCCGGTTCTCATGCACTCACGCTGCTTTTGTACCCAGCTGGTGACAGGGAAGGCAGGTTTCTTCATCTGCCCTCTGGCCTACTGGCTGCTACCTCCCCATCCCAGGTCACTGGTCCTCCCATGCAGAGGGAAGGCCAGTCCATTCACTCCCTCCTCTTCCCTACTATGCAGCGGCTGCCATGCAGAGGGCCAGCTCAGAACTATTTCAGGGGCTCCAGTTTTCTTCCTGCAACAGACCAGGAGCAAGCACAGTTACCCATCTGGAACATTCTGATGACCTCAGCAGGGTTGGTGATTAGAAAGGTTGTGTCAGCCCAGCTACAGCTTGGTGAACGGATTTAGCTGGGTGAGGGTTTGGGGTGGAGGGTGCTTCTGTTACCTGAGCCCCGGGCATGCCGGTGCCTCTGGCATCAGGGGGGGCCTTGGACGCTGAACTAGCCTGTGGTTAGGAAGGGGTACCTGGCTGCTCCCGCATCAAGAACGGTGACCCATGACTAGGGAAAGGCTCAGTGCAGGGCAGGGTTCCCCGTTAGGGCCTTGGGCATCCCTATCGTCCCCTGTGGGGGCACAGCCCTTCCTTTCCTGGCTGTGCTGGGTGGAACCTCCACCCTGTCCTAAGGAGGAGGGTTGGTCCACTGCTGTCCCCAGCTTCTCTGGGCCGTCACGCTTATGATAGCCATTTCCGCAGAATTTCCTTTCACTATGGGAGTAGTGGCCTCAGAAATGATGGGCTGGGGCCTGCTTTACAGAATCCCTGCCCCAGAAGCCTTCTTTCTGGTCCGCCAGAAGATACAGCCCGAGAGGAAGCCCCGATGCACAGTTTAGGAAGATGAGGAGAGAGGCAGGGAGACAGAAAGGGGTCCTCAGACTTTCAACATGGTTAGCCCCCTCTGTCCCCAGGGGAGGGAGCCATCAGCCCAAATGTCAGGAGGGCTGAGGGGGAGGAATGCCCCTGATCACCAACCTCTCTCTCCTGGCAGCTCCCATTGGCTCATAATAGATGCAGAATCAATAATGGATGAGTAAGTGAGTAAATGAATGAGTGAATGAATGGAGTTGGACTTTTTCGCTGAGAGGGAGGGAAAGCCGACAGGGTTTTGACAGAAAAGGTGATCCAGCGTATTCTTAAAGAGTTCTTGCACTTTAGGGTTAAGAGTGGAGGGAGGCAAGAGTCTCTTGCCTAGAGCCCATTTTGGGGAGAAGGTGAGAGGTGGCCCCCTGTCCACTTGAGGATGCCTCTCCACCCCCTGGACGATGGGCGGAGACAGACAGTGCCAGGCACTCTACCCTCCCCAGGACATCGGGACTGCTGCTGTTGCCCCATTGTGCAGATGAGGAAGTGGAGGCCTGGAATGTGTTAGCACACGGCAGCTTTTCACGGTGGGGCTGGGCCACAGCACTGGCTTCTCCCTCCCTCCCTCCCGACCTCAGCCTCTTTCCTGCATCACTGGCCGGGGCAGTGAGGCCTGGCCCCCCGAGGACTGAGGGCAGTGGCTTTTTGCCACCTCTTGGTCATCTTTCCCCAGAGCCCATGGCCGTTGGCTAGACGCCTGTTTCCCGCTCTGTGACTGCAGGTCTGTCTCAGGGTCTCTTTTTCTGCCCATGCGTGCCCTGGAAAGTGAGCCTACGAGGGCCCCAAAGCTAAAACGAGCGCCTGGCACGTGGTGGGCATGGCTGGACAGACACGTGACCTTTGATAAATGGGAGACTGGGCATGGGGGCAGAGGGTGCACGCCGGGGCTCTGGCCCAGATGGAGCTGAGTCAGGAATCTGTGTGTGTGATGGCCGTGTGCTTTCTGCATCCCGGGGGCAGGGGTCCCCTGTCCCGCGTGTCCCCATCTGTCTGGGCTGTGTTGCCTGTCACGAGGCAGCCGAGTGTGCGCAGGCCCAGGCAGACAACCCGCAAAGCCCTGCCTTTGAGGCGGCTCATTCGTCTCCAGCAACTGTCAAAATATTAAGCTAACTGGGACGTGATTGCTGTGAATTGCTCCAGAAAATAGCTGGGAGCTCTTAAGATTTTGAGAGAGATATTTTTAATGCTGCCGTTGTCTTTTGATGGTTTTATTAAGTGATGGAGAAAGTGCAATTAGCATGTTTGCCTCATCTGCTCCATGGTGTTCATTTAGGTCTAGAGGGCCACTTGGGTTTCCATGGAAACCGGCTTGTCAGGCTGACTCTGGCTGGGGCCAACAGGAAATCTTTATTCCCAAAAGCAGGTTGTCAGATTCACTCTCAGTCAAAGTGCGGTGGAAATATTTTCCCAAATCATTTGCCTGTGGTTCCCCAGCACAGAGCGCCTGTTGTCCTGATGGCGCCGTCGTATGAAGGAAGGGGGAGCATAGCCCCCAGCCCAGCCCCTTGGGCTTGACCTGGAGGCTGGGGCGGTGTTTATCCAGGAAAAGGCACTCTGTCCTGGGAAGGCAGGTTCAGGCGACTGGTGGGAAGAGAGCCCCTCCAGGGCTATGGGGAGGGCCCCTCCCCCTCCTTCCACCCTGCACGCCCTTCCCCAGTTCTGCTTTCTGTTATTTCCTGCAGTTTCACCATTCTACTCTATACTGAGAATCTTTTGTGATAAAGAGACTACTTTTTTTGTTGGGTTTTTAAGTTTGGAGTCGGGGTTTCACTCTGTTGCCTCGACTGGAGTGCAGTGGCATGATCACAGCTCACCAAGCCTTAAACTCCTGAGCTCAAGTGATCCTCCCGCCTCAGCCTCCAAGTAGCTGGGACTACAGATGTGCACTACCACGCCTGGCTGATTTTTTAATTTTTTTGTAGAGATGAGATATTGCTATGTTGCCCAGGCTGGTCTTGAACCCAGTCAAGAAGCCACTTTTTGAAGGTATCCTTGCAAATACTTCTAAAATGACTGAGATGTGGGAGAATGGCAAGGGACTGTGTGACCCTGGCTAAACCTCTTGGCTCTCTGGACTTCGGTCTCCTCCTGGACAAGTGAGGGTGTAGTGATCTCCAGGTCCTTTTTGTGCTATCATGCCATGATCCTGTGGTTCTCGGTCCAGATGGCCACTCTGTCTGGGCAGCTCCCCTTTGCTCTGTGGCTAGGCTGGGTGCCCTAAGGACTCAGCACCCCACATCCCATCTCTCAGTACCCGGAAGTTTCTAGACAGGCACAATGATTCAGCCGGCAGCAAATTCAAGTGTCTGATGTGAAGGAAAGTAAGTATCCTTGGGTAGTAAAGCAGGACTTTGGTGAGCTGACTCTCCTGCCCTGTGCTTTGGGTTGTGGGGGCCCTGCCATCTCTCCTCCCTGACCTGGGGTTGCCCTGCCTGGGTTTAGCCTCTGCTATGTGTGCTTGGGCCCAGCTTCTTTCTGGGCTTCCCCATCTGGCAGGAGTTCTGGCAGTGCTTAGGCAGGTGGATGGGATCTTCAGAAGACGATGCTTGTCTGAGCACCAGGACATCAAGTACCCCAGTGAGGCGTTTCGAGTTGACATTCAATGTCAGCAGCGATCAGTTGGTGAAGACTTGAGCCCATGAGTGAAGTGGGCTCAGCCTGCTCCCCCCAGCAGAGCAGCAGGGCTGTGCCTGGAGCGATTTGTCCTTCCCTTCTGTCTGGGAGGCTTATCAGAAGCTCCTGACGTGTTTTCATCACCAAGCTCCCTTTCTGTCAAAACCCCAGGAAGATGAGGTTGCCTGGGTCGATGCCTCCAGGCTGAGCCCCGTGTGAGGAGGCTGCCGAGCCCTGGACCACTGGGCTCAAACTACGTGGTCTGGGGTCTCTTCAGCAGCCTCTGGAAGGGGAGAACTGCCCAGAGCAGGCGTGTTGGGAGGGATAGGGGTCCTGGGCTCATGTCAGTTGTAAGGGACACGCCTTATGATGGGGTGGGCTCCACACAGCCTCTCTCCATGAGCTCAGGGGTCTCTCGTTTCGTTGTACATACTCACGTGGTGGTAGCAGCCCCAGGCCAGAAGGCTGGAAAAGGCCTTAGGGGTTGGGGCCAGAGGGGACAGTATGAGGTGGTGTCTTAGCTGCTGGGACCCAGTGCCAGTGGTAGCATCTGCTGGGTTCCTGGCCACTCACACCTGTACTCCCCTCATCCCTACCAATCCCAGGGTGTCACTCATGTAATTTTCTTCTCTTAAGGTGCCAAAAAACTGACCAATAAGGCCACCCTGTGGTACGTGCCCCTGTCGCTGAAGAACGTGGACAAGGTCCTCGAGGTGCCTCCTGTTGTGGTAAGGTGACCCTTCCACTTCTCTCTTGGGGGCAGATAGCAGAGGCCGGATCACCTCTGGTGGTGGTCTACTAGCAGCTGAGGGCCCAGGCCGGGCAGGGCCTCCCAGTCCTGCTTCTGAGGAAACGCCAGTGGGCAGGGAGCATCTCTGTGTAGGGTCTTGTTGAATCTGTGCTGGAAGTGTGAGTGTAAGCTGGCCCAGAACCCGCAGACATAGACATCCTTCATCCCGAGGACCTTTACATCACACTCCCTGACCAGAGGAAAGGTGGGTGACAGGAGCATGGTGGTGACAAGTCCTTCTGCCAGGAGCCAGGACCGCCAGGCCGCTCCCCCGAGGCCCGCGAGCTGATGCGGTAGATGTCATGACAATGCTTGTGTGAGCCTTTCCTCATCCTCCCTCCTTGTCCCTGCTGGCATCTGCCCCTCTTGGGTTTCTCTCCCTTTGGGTTTTGCTGTGGACAGAAGCCCCTTTGCATACCATGAGTTCATTGTGTTCATTCACAGGGTCCCGCTGGCCTGCGAGGGCTTCGTGCACTGACTCTAAGAGGGCACATGCTGGGGATGAAGGGGTTTGATTCATTCCCTGAAGGTGCTCCCTCACCGCCTCCTCCTGTGCTCCCGAGTCCGTTAGAGAGTCTGAAGACTGGTGTGACTGGCTCCTCCTGGAGCTTGACACTGCAGCCTAGGTCTTCCCTTCCAGGAAAGACACTCTGTAGAGGGAAACAGGATTCCGAGGCGCCAAAGTGTGGGCCCTGCAGGGAGCTTTTTTCCCTGCCTGAGATATATATAGAATACATATTTAGAAATAATAAAACCGAGAGCCAGATTGTTGGGGATTGGTGCCTGCTCTTTTTGCTTACAGACCCAACAGACACTGGGTGTTCCTGCTGTGGACAGCCCTGATCCCCTCCCTGGTGCTCGGTGGGTGCAGGACCCTTCCCCTCCTGTGAGAGGCCCTGCTCTTGTCTCACATCTGCTGCCATTCCTGTGCTTCTGGGTCACCAGGGCTGGTGGGGGCTCACTCCCTGCTGCCACTCAGATGTAAGCCTGTAGGGGTGCTCCCCGAGACCTGCTTCCTGTCCCCAGCTCTGTATCTGATCAGGTACCCTGCCTTGGCCCCCCAGAGGGCAATCAAGTCCCAGGTGGGGTTTTTCCCCTTGTGGGAGTGGCTGGCTGCAGGGTCTAGCTGCTCTCTGGTCTAGATTAAAAAAAAAAACCTTGGTGACTACGAACCCTCTCCACGTTTAATGAGAAGGGTGGGCTGGTGATTGCATCTTTCAATTTTGTGAGAGCAGGGAGGTAGCACCACCAGTGTCTGGTCAGTGCCAGTGGCATCTATCACTCCACGTGAGAGTGGGCAGGAGCTCAGGCCAGGGTGTGAGTCTGGCGGTCCCTCACTTCTTGTCAGTGCCACTGTGTGAGGCCACTGTGACAAAGTGCCACAGGCTGGGTGACTTTTTTTTTTTGAGTCAGAGTCCCACTCCGTCACCCAGACTGGAGGGCAGTGGCACGCTTCCAGCCACCACAGCCTCGACCTGCTGGGCTCCAGCAATCTTTCCACCTCAGCCTTCCAAGTAGCGGGAACTACAGGCTGGACATTTTTTAATTTATTGTAGAGATGAGGTCTCGCCGAGTTGCCTGGGCAGGTCTCGAACCCACGGGCTCAGGCAATCCACTCACCTCAGCCTTCCAAAGTGCTGAGATTACAGACTGAGTCACCGAGCCCGGGCAGGCTGGGTGACTTTCAAACAATAGAAGTTGATTCTTTCACAGTTCTGGAGGCCAGAAGTCCAAATCCAGGTGTGGGCAGGGTCGTGGGCCCTGTGGGGGCTCTAGGGAAGGATCCCTCCTGGCCTCTTCCAGGGTCTGTGACTACAGGTGTGACTTGGGTGTGGCTGCATCACTGCAGTCTCTGCCTCTGTCTTTACATGGGCTTCCTATAAGGACTTCCTATAACGATGTTCGTCATTGACTTTAGGGCCTATCCCACTCTGGTGTGACCTCATCTAACTAATTACTATGGATACCATGGTTTTGAAATGTTGACATGTTGAGGTTCCGGTGGACATATGTTTTGAAGGGACACTGTTCAGCCCAGCAATCATCCTCAGTTCAGCAGCCCCCCGACTCCCCTGCTCCCTCACTGTCTCTCATTGGAACTGGGGCCACTCTCCTCCCTCCCTGCTTCTTGGCTAAGATGGAATTGCAGTCACTTTTAAGCTTCAGTAACTGTGAGAGTTTTCAGACTCAAGAAGCAGGAGTAAGTCAGAGGCTCCATGACTGTTCTCTTTAGAAACTATGCATGGTCTACCATTTTGATTTTCGGTAGAGAATAGGTCTTGCCAAGTTGCCCAGGCTAGTCTCGAACTCAAGTGCTCAGGCAGTCCTCTCACCTCTGCCTCCCAAAGTGCTGAGATTGCAGGTATGAGCCACCATACCCGGCCTCCAGTGGCACATCTTTGAGTTGGGGTCTCATTCTGTCACCCAGGCTGGAGTGTAGTGGCATTCTCACGGCCACTGCAGCTTCTACCTACTGGGCTCAGATGATCCTTCCACCTCAGCCTTCCAAGAAGCTGGAACTACAGGCATGCGCTATCACGCCCGGCTAATTTTTGATTTATTGTAGAGATGAGGTCTCACCAGGTTGCCCAGGTTAGTCTCGAACCCCTGGACTCGGGCAATCCTCTCGCCTTGGCCTCCCAAAGTGCTGGGATTACGGGCTTGAGTTACCATGCCTGGCCTCCAGTGGCATGTCTCAAGTGGGTGATACTGGAGGAACGTTCCTGATCTGAACACAGCAGCTTTTGCTGCCTTTTGCTTGTCGGGGCCCAGAGCTGTGGCTTCAGACTCCATGGCTCCTATCCCCTTGTCTCTTGTCCCTGCTCTCCAGTAATTAGTGCTTTCCCGCCCACATCCCGAGGAGCCCCCAGTTGCCTTTAATTCCCTTTGTGCAGCAGGTTTGATGACATGTAAATATCCGCTTGGCCCTTGTGGGGAGTGTCGAACCCGTTCCGTCAAACCCAGGCAGCGGAGCCGCGGGTGGGCAAGGCTGCGCGGCGCCCACTGCAGCTGTTGCTAAGAATTACTGTGCTTTGTTTCCCATTCACGCCAGGCCCACGTAGGACAACCTTCTGCTGATGTGGAATGTAGGGCTGCTGTTTGCACTGGCAGGGCCCAGCAGAGGCCGGCTTAGAGGTCCTGGAATGCGCAGCTTCCTCCTCTGGCTCTGGCAGGCATTTCCACTCATCTGCTGGTGGCTTGACCCCATGGCTTCCTCACCTTCTACCAGCATTTTCCCGCTGACCTGTTCACAGGTAGCAATCACTTATTTTAGAAAATGCACATCTCTGGATCGATAGATGTGTAGATATATGTAATGTACACATACATATATACATACAGACATACACAAATAGAGATAGCACACCCCGTGTGCATACAGATAATCTGGAATACATGTGTGCACACACACATGTGCACACTCCAGTTTCCTGGATTTGTGCCTCTCTCTGGAGGACCCCAGCTGCTGACTGTGCCATGTCATTTAGTGCATGTCTTTGCTTCATCTTCCTTCCCAGCCTGGCAGAGGCACAGCTGTCTCAGTGAGCAGGGAAACTCAGTGGCCCTATGATGGAAAAGAGGCTGCCGTGGTGGCTGGATGGGCAGCTGCAGTACTGTAGAGCCTGCAGTGGCCATTGGAAGACAGCAGCTTTGGTTTTCTGCAAATGTCTAAGCATGTGCCTGAGTTAAGTGGCTCTCAGACAGCCATCTCAAGACGTTTGGACCATGCTGTCTGCTGCTTCAAGTCAGCTGGGTTTGATGAGCCCTCGCGGTGAGACTTAGGTGCCAGTCCATCATTAGAATGTTCCACTGGTTTTGTTCCCGGATTGAAAGGCAGCGTTAGGGAGGAGGCCAGACTTCTCTGTCCTCGTGGCTGGTATTCAGGACCCAGCCTGTCATCTCCCTGTGTGCCTGCAGAGCTCAGACACGTGTTGGACACCATGAGGATTTATTAGACCAGAACTGGCTCTTTAAAAAGCAAGCTGAAGTTCAGCCATCAATTTTCCTGGGTAGGCGCAGCACAAACCCTCCTCTTACAGTCATTACTTGGATGGTGGAACATTAGGACATGGTTAATTTATGGAGGAAAAGGTTGAATTATCCATTGCAACTTAAAATACTCCCCACGGTTTGTTTCTTTTGAACAAACCCCTCAGCTCCTTTCTCAGCCTCTTTTGAAGACGGATTCTCAAGCCTGAGATGATGGGTAATTAAGCCAAGAAAGAGTGTCCAGACCTCGAACGGTTTCGGAGCTGAGCCATGAGCAGGAAAATCAAGATGTTTAAAACTGACTTTTGAGCCGGGCTCGGTAATCCTGCGCTTTGGGAGGCTGAGGCAAGTAGATTGCCTGATCCGCGGGTTCGAGACCCACCTGGGCAACTTGGCGAGACCTCATTTCTACAATAAATCAAAAAATCAGCCAAGCATGGTAGCGCATGCCTGTAATTCCGGCTACTCGGAAGGCTGAGGCGGAAGGATCACCGGAGCCCAGCAGGTCGAGGCTGCAGTGGCTGGGAGCGGCCACTGCACTCCAGTCTGGGTGACAGAGTGAGACTCCAACTCAAAAAAAAAACAAAACCAAAAACTGGCTTTTTAAAGAAGGTCTAAAACATCTGCCTGCTCTCAGGTCTTTCCTGGGTGTGAAAAAAAAAATTTAAAAACAGCTGCCTGGGCTCGGTGACTCAGTCTGTAATCCCGTGCTTTGGGAGGCTAAGGTGAGTGGATTGCCTGAGCCCGCGGGTTCGAGACCCACCTGGTCACTTTGGCGAGACCTCATCTCTATAATAAATCAAAAATTAGCCAGGCGTGGTAGCGCACACCTGTAGTTCCAGCTACTTGGAAGGCTGAGCGGAAGGATCGCCGAAGCCCAGCAGGTCGAGGCTGCAGTGTCCGGGAGCGGCCACTGCACTCCAGTCTGGGTGACAGTGAGACTCCAACTCAAAAAAAACACCAGCTGCCTGAATTGAATTTCCTTAGGTCAGAGGGGTTCAGTGGTGAGCTGAGAGGAGCCCAGTGGGGCCTTGAGTTCTGTGGCTTCCCCGAAGGCTCAGCTGGAAATGTGGATGAATGAATGAAAGAACAGAAGTTGATGCTGATCTGGAGAACAGCCGGGAACTGGTTGGCAGGGAGGGTGTGGCCAAGGGGGGACGAAGAAGGCCCAGAACCCAGCCTGGGGCCAGCACACAGCACTGGCAGGCCCCTCTGAGAGGTTCCACAGGGAGGAAGTGTGATGTGTCCCCTATACTGGGCAGGAGGATGGTGGGTACTGGAGAGAAATGGATGAACCTTTGTTATGTCAAAGAACCCAGTATCCCCTGTTGTGTTGCAGGACACAGGAGACTCAGCTTTTATGCTAGGTTTTATAGTCGTGTTTATTTTTAACTTCTTGGGTTAAAACCCGTGATCCTGTAGGGAAGCCTTGTTTTGGCTTTGGCTGCCTGTTGACTGCAGATGTGTAGCCTGTTCAGTTGGCCAAGGGTCAGCAGGGCAGGCTACTTGGTGTCAGGGACACACGGGGATCCTGCTCTTTTGTGGCCCACAAGGTGGATGCTGCCTTTCCAGGAATGAATCCCAGGAAGGGATGGGGCAGGTGCAAATGATTGTGAGTGGCTGAGGATTGTCACACGATATTGTTTCAATGGTGAAAAACTAGGAACAAGCTAAATGCCCATATATAATGGGCCAGTTACATGGATTATGTTACGTGGGTAGAATGAATCAAGGAAATGCTATGACTTTTAAATGCCACACACAGCATGAGGGCTTTTTATATATTTATAGGCATAAAAACAATCCAGGGAAGATCTAAATCAAACATTTGGCCCAGGTTATCTCTGGGGAGTGGGGCCACATGGGAATTTTCACCCTTTCTCTATCTTATTACTGATCGTAAATGAATATTATCAGAAAACAAGAATAGACAGTTCCCGTTACAAGTAGCTAGATGACATAGGAGCGCAGGGAGGTGGCTGTGTCCCCACGGGCCTGACCCCTGTCTCGTTGCCCGCAGTATTCCCGGCAGGAGCAAGAGGAGGAGGGCCGGAAGCGGTACGAAGCCCAGAAGCTGGAGCGCATGGAGACCAAGTGGAGGAACGGGGACATTGTCCAGCCCGTCCTTAACCCAGGTCAGTCAGAGCCGGGTGTAGGCATGGCAGCACCCAGCAGCAGGTGCCACTCCTCATGGGAACACACAGGAGGAGGGCACGTGCAGGGGTGGGGCACGTGCAGGAGGGGGAATGCGCAGGAGGGGGGTGTGCATGGGGGGGAGAATGCACGCAGGAGGGGTCACGCACAGGAGTGGGACATGTGACCAGGCCTTGCTAGTGTTACTCGAGGCTTCCCAGGTGACGAGCGCACTCTCCTGGAATGTGGTTCTCTTGGTCCCCAATGAGGACTGTCCCCTTGCCCTGCCCTGAGCCCTGCAAACCCTTCCAGTCTCAGCTGACAGACAGCAGGAAGGGACCTCAGGGAGTCCCAGGAGGGCACCGCCACACGTAGAGCTTCCATTGCCAGGCAGGGGGCACATACCTATTTACAGAGAATTTTTTTTGTTGCATCTTTCCCTCAGTTCTCTGGGGAGCTTGTTTGTGACAGGATTTCCAGCTCATCAAAAGGAAAAGAGACAAAACGACAGCAGCTACTTAAGCATCATTTCCTCCCGCTTATCTATTCAGACATTCGATGGGGGAGGTGACTGCTGCCCCCACCCCCGGGCGGGCAATTGGCCTCCGTGGTGTGCCTGGGCTTCCCGTCCTTTCTCCTTCAGATCCAGTGTGCTCCGGCTTTAATAAAATGTTCATCCAAAATTCATACAAATGGACGATAGGCTGTTTACCCTCAAGAAAGGCCTTTCCATCCTGAGAACTCCTCTGGTTCCCAGAAACAATTCAGGGCAGGAGCCCTGGAGGGTGCGTCTGTCCCCCTAGGAATACAGAGACTTTGAGGGGCCTTCCTGATAATGGGCATTGCCCCATCCCCCATCCCACCCTCCCAAGAGGACTCCTTTAGAACGCACTTTGCACGTCTGTGCCTCGCTCTGACCACCCTGATGTGTGCCTGTCCCTGCAGGCTTCCATGGGTGCCTTCCTCAAGCGAGACCGCAGCCTGGGGAGGGCTTTGCTGCCCCTACTGGTGCTTCCCGAGGTGGATGTTTGAGTTCCTGACTTGGTTTCTCTCCCTTTTTGCTCCGTCCCCCACAGTGTCGGGGTACCTGCCAAGCAATCCCTTTCCCCTCACATGTGCCTGTGGTGTGAGCTCTGCTCGAGTCCACCTGCACCTAGCCCTGCCCGGCTTCTGTCCATATTTGGCAGCTAGGGGGCATGGTGGAACCCAGTGGGTATGTGATTCGAACATGGCTCTCTGGGCTTGGTCGCGGCATGCTGCAGGCATGCCCTTGATTTCCTGGTAGCATTGACTAAAGGGCCAGAAGGAGTCTGTGCATCTGTGCTCTCGACTCCTTTGTATGTCTCTGACACTTTCTGTGTTCCAGTCTCATCCTGCCAAAAGCAGACAGTTGTCACTTTAGGCTGGTGGGAATGTGTGGGTTGGTAAAACCTTTACTATAGGTTTCTTTTGTTTTTACACCTGCTTTTCTACAAACATCAGTAAAAAAAAAAGGTTAACCTGGCAGTATTAATAGAAAGAATGGTGCTGCTTTGATGAAGCTCCAGTGAAATGGGATTTTTAAGGAATAAGATGTAAATAGACAATGAGTGTATCAACACAGCGATTCACAAGAGGGGCCCGGGGCGCTTACCAGGCAGACAGTAACCACAGGCCCAGCCCTGCTTCCGGGAGGGCAGCCCAGTGGGCAGGCAGCAAGGACTGTGCTGGGATTCGAGGGAGGGGAGGTGTCTAAGGAAAGAAGCCAACACAGTGCTTGGGGCTTCAACCTGGAGGGGTTGAATGGTGGCTTTCCCAGAAGGCACTTGGGTATAGACCTAAGTCCTGGAACCTGTGATGGGCCTTTCTGGAAAACAGGTCTTTGCTGATGTGATTAAATCTTGAGACGAGGGAATCAGCCTAGGTTACCAGGTAGGCCCTAAGTCCAGTGCCAAGTGCCCTTATGAGAGACAGAAGAGGAGACAGTGTCTCTCCTAACAGCAGGCTGGGGGCGGGGGCAGGAGAGGCCCTGGGTGGCACGTGGGGGCTGCTTGGACCCACCTTTCCGTGTGCAGTTTCTGGAGAGAGCTTGGGGACTAGACCCAGGGGGCTGAGAGGGTGGGGCAGTGCCCATACCTGGCTCTGGCTTTGAGAACCATGGGGGTAGATCCTGGCTCACTCCAAGCTTTGACCGTCTGAGAAACTAAAATCACTCCAAGCTTTCAATCAGTTTCCATTCCTTTACTTGAGATATATTCTGAGTTTGCCATTCTCTGATTGTCAATCTGATATGTAATTTCTTTCAGAATCTGTTATTGACCAATGATGTCATTCAGTGTTGGCATTCTAAACTTTGAGATTTCCTGACAGATTTTTGCAAGTTTTTATTTTGACTTTGCTGTGTCTTTTAAAAATGCATCTTCCTCAGATGATCAGATCAGAGGCCCAGGCTTTAAACGTTTCCTAAGGAGTCACATGTCTACTCTTTCTTTAGCCTTTTTGAGCATCTGCATTTCTGACTGCAGTTTCCTAGTGGACTGGCAGGGTTAGACTCATCTCTGTAGTCAGGGCTGCCTAGTGTCCTCCAGAGCCAGGGGTGGACTCATCCGGGACCAGCCTGGTCTCCAGTATGGTGGCACTGCCTGGATGACTTGGGTTCGGCAGGGGCAGTGGGGAACAGAAGCTCAGGGAGAAAGGTGTGTGTGCCTTTGGCACTGGGGTCTTTCTAAAGGGTAGAGAACATACTCTGCCCCTTCTGGGAGGACCCTCCCTCCTGCCCTGGAGAGGCAGTTTTGACCTTCGACTTGTCTCCCTCCCAGCTCTTCTTCCCTGCCCCTACCCATCCCACAGATACCCCGTATCTGAACCTAGAGCCAGATTTCAGATGTTTGCATAGCAGCCTCCACAGAGGGGGGGCCTCGTCCTTCAGGTATCTTCTCCAAGTCTGAGAGTTCTTTAAAAGCAGCTATAATTTGTCAATACAGAATTTTATAAAGCCAGTTGTACTTATTGTTCTCTCCATTCAACAAGAGAAAATACAATTACCTCGAGCTCTTCAGATTCATAGCTGTCAGCTTTAACTGTGTAGGGACTGCTTGGCCAGGGCAGTCGAGTTTATGACATCAGTTCCAGTGCCTGCCTCGTCCCTCGCCCTTGGACGGTAAACGGTGTTCATTTCCAAGTCTGGTCCAGCCCTGCCAGTGCAGCTGAGTCTTGGCAGGTCACCCAGATCCTGGTTCCTGGGTTGGGATCTGCCTTCATGGGGTCAGGCAGAGCTCCAGCCAGGCCCCAGGCAGGTTTGCCTAAGCTGTCCATGAGGGTGCAAAGGCTGAGTGGCCTGGCCAGGTGGGGGGTGCCACCCTGGATCTGAAACATCTTCTTCCTGATGCCCCTGGCTGTCCGACCAGGCCAGTAGTCCTGTTCCTGTAGGCACTAGGTTGAGGGGGGTGGGCATAAGGGAGGCAGGAGAGGTTGTGAGAAGAAGGTAGGTTCTGCAGTTAGACTGCCTGGATTTGAATCCCAACTCTGCTGCCTCAGAGACTTAATCTTCCTGTGCCTCAGTTTCCTTAACTGGAACAGAGATGATGAAACTACTGAAATAATAGAGTTACTGAGATGTGGTGATACAGTGCACACGAAGCAATGGAAATAACATCTCTATCACACAACACGGGCTCAGAAAAGGCCAGTTTGTGTTTGTTTATGGCCATGTAACCCTCACTTGTTGCTGCCCTGGGGCTTGTCGACTTGGATTCCTCACATTATTTTGAAACTGCAGGTTCAAAAATCAGGCACTGTGTCATTCAAGTCTGTGGTAGCTGCTATAGCAGATAAACTTGGAAATCCTGGTACATAACTCAATAGCAGTTTACCTCTTGCTTAGGTAAAGTCCAGATTGGGATTTTCTAATCAGAAATGGTTCTTCTCCAAATTTTGAGAATTCAGGGATCCAGGCTCCTTCTGTACTGTAACTCCGCCATCTTTAATGGTAACCTTGGAGGTTACCCCAGAAGGGGACATACTAGGGTTGCCCATACATCTCAGGTATTCCTGAGTCCAGCTTGGAAGTGGCATATAGCTCTTCTGGTCACATCCCTGTTTCATCCTTCTTTGTGTACACAGGACGCCCCCTCAATAGTGACCACCTGAAATCCTGTCCGGCCACTGCAGTGATCTCAGCAGTATCTGGGTCATGTACCATCTTTTCCATTGTGTTCAGATGCAATTCCTCGTGGTCCTACAGCCAATGAACTAGAAAGACGAGTTATCTGCACCCCCACCCTTTATCTGGTGGTGGGAGAGAGAGTGGGAGAACAGACATGCTAATTTGGGAACTGGAAGAGCGGGGGGCTACACAGGAGCCCCTGCTCCAGGCAGAGGTGAATCAGACCCTGATTCCTCTCTTGGGGAGGAACTCCATGGCCCTTGGCTCTGCATCTGGAAGGTTCTTTCTTATCCATGATCCTCCCTGCCTCATCCAAAGTGGGCATTGGGGAGTGAGCTCACAGCCTACCTTCTGGTTGTATGAGTTTGGGGCCCCAGAGGTTACTTGAAGGCTTGAACAGTCAAAAGTTTTTTTAGTCCAGGCTCATTCAGGCTCTTTATGAACTTAGTAGGCATCTAATCTGTTTGCATTGGCATTTCTGTATGACAGTGTTCTTTCCAGGCTTGAGGCATCATTCCCAAGCTGGGGTATTTTGTTACTTTCTCATCCTCTTTACTCTCAATACACATGTGGGTGGGAAAACCACACTTTAATCTGATTCTTGACACAAGGCTGAGTCTTTATGGGCCTTTGATTTCGAAGTCTCCCTCAGTTCCTGGGCAAAAAGCAATAGACTTTTCCAGTCCCCAGATTTCTGGACTCTATTCGGTTTCAGTTCTGCTTTCAAGCTGGGATTTCTTTCTTAAGCTCATTTCTTTCTTGACCTGTGTGCTAAGAGCAAAAAAATAAAAGCTCACACTGTGACTCTTAACTCTTTTAGCCTCTTCCCTTAGCATTATAGCTCTGCAGGCATTGATAACTGACCACATGTCCCACCTTTTAAGCCGGGTGATCATAGCAGTGTCCCCTCTGACTCTCAGAAGAAAAGTTTTCATTTGGACAGCACTCCATTTCTGGTACCAAATGTATGTTTTTGTTCTGGCAACACCAGCAGCTGTAACAGATACCCTGTAAGTCTCAGTGACTGAACCCTATATTTAGCAGGGCCTTTTCACATATGCCCTAAGAAAAAATGTGTGTGCCGGGAGCAGTGGCTCATGCCTGTAATCCCAGCACTTTGGGATATAGAGGTGAGAGGATTGCCTGAGCCCAGGGGTTCAAGACCAGCCTGGGCAACTTGGTGAGACCTCATCTGTAATCCAAAAATTAGCTGGGCGTGGTGGCACATGCCTATAGTCCCAGCTACTCAAGAGGCTAAGGTAGAAGGATTGCCTGAGTCCAGGAGGTCGAGGCTGTGGTAGCTGTGAGTATGTCACTACACTCCATTCTGGGCAACAGAGTAAGACTTCGGCTAAGAAAGAAAGAGAGAGAGAGAGAGAGAGAGAGAGAACACAGAAGAGGTCTGCATTGAGGATGGTACACCCTTCTCCACAGGAAGTGCCTGTACTGAGACCTATGAACCAGACACAAGGACAAATAGAAGCAGCCTCTGCCCCCACAGAGCCCTGAGAAGGGAAGGAGAGCTTGGATGTGGTCTGTGGGTGTGTTTTGTTTCCCGTGATACTTAGAAGACCCCCTGCAACAAGTTCTGGGTCAGGATCATTCTTTTTTTTTTTGAGTCGCCCAGACTCCGGCGATCCTTCCGCCTCAGCCTTCGAAGTAGCTGGAACTATAGGTACATACTACCATGCCCGGCTAATTATTTTTTGATTTTTGTAGAGACGAAGTCTCGCCAAGTTGTCCAGGAGGGTCTCGAACCCGCGGGCTCAGATAGTCCACTTGCCTCGACCTCCCAAAGTGCTGAGATTACAGGCTGAACCACTGAGCCCGGCCAGGACCATTCTTGATCCCACCAGCTTTTTCACTACTGAGAACATTACTTGTCTAAGGCCAGACCTAGGAGCCCCTGTCTTCATCTGAAGTATGTCTCTGGGTCTCAGTGGCCCTGTGGGAGGCTCATTCAGCAGCTCTCCCAGGCAGGAAACAGTTGTGATCTTGTTACTGACCAGAAGGTGTCAGGCAGGCGGACACGAGCACACCTGGCCGGGTGACACGGGTGCCTGCTCAGGGGAGACTGCCTCAGTTTCCCCTGTACCTGTTGAGAAAGGAGAGTGGCGGGGAACCGTGCCTGCCTTCTGGATTTGTTCGACACTTTTTTGTGAATGCAGTCTTTTATAGGTATTTCAGTAGCAGCCTGGAGTGATTGAAACTCCCAAGGAATTTGCAGCTCTTGGAAGATTTGGGCGAGCGAATTTGGGGAAGATGAGGGGCTGAGTGGGCGAGAGGAGAGAGCCTCATGCCCTGGAAAATTCCGGAAACACTGTTGGTGCTTTTTATAAAACTGGAGATGAAAGTCAGATGGATCATTTCGACCCGGATGGGTGAGGGGTCACACGTAACCATAGGACCAGAGGCTTTGAGATATTTGGTGACTACCCACGGACATGGCCTTGTGGGGTGCTGATGGCCCCCAAAATCACAGTGTGACACACTGACAAAATGATTAACGAATCCTTGAATGCCCTTGCTCTCCCCAACCCTGGCCTATTGGGAGACATCGGTTTTCCCTGGAGAAATCACATCGCAGCTGATGGCCACGGACGCCTTTGCTGACCACGTGGCCATCAGGGCAGTTTCAGCACCACAGACCATCCAGCTGCAAAGTCCGTCTACACCACACCTAATCTCTCTCCTTTGTACTTCCAGAGCCAAACACTGTCAGCTACAGCCAGTCCAGCCTGATCCACCTGGTGGGGCCCTCGGACTGTACCCTGCACGGCTTTGTGCATGGAGGTAAGATGCAGCCCGGCACTCCCTTCCACTCCCAGCTCTCACTCATGTCCCAGGAGGCCGTGCGGCCATCTGACCCAGTTTGGGCTCTTGTGTTTAGTGAAGTAGAAACTTAAACTTTTAAGAGGTTGCATAATAAATTACCGAAATACTGGTGGTGCCTGTTTTTCAAATTGGAAATGAAAGTCAAATGGATGACCACATCCCAGGGGAGGGTCCCGTGCAACCCTGGGACCTTCTAGCTGTGTCTAATGACTGCCTGTGGGTCCGGGAGCAGGGGGTGAGGGGGGCAGGGACAGGGACAGGGCCTCACGGGGGTGCTGACATCCCCAGAGAGAAGCATTGTGACTACTCACAAAGAGTGGCCAATTAGTAATGCTTCTCCCTTTGATGTTTGCATTTATTTTTTCCCAATAAATGCATATTCCTCCTGAAACAATGTAGGCCTCAAAGGCCCCATCTCAGGCCTTCCCAGAGTTTGGGAAACAGTTGGAACACAAGAACTCATCCGGGTTCACAGACGGACACTGTTTACTTTAATAATATATGATTGTTTTTAGGATTTAGGAAAAATATCTTGAGACTGAAATAAACCTTAAGAAACAAGTCTCTGAGGAAAAACAGGAAGGAAATTATAGTTAGTGGAATATGTGGTTGCAGACGCTGTGCAGGTGGCATGTGGGGTGTTGGCACTTGGGCAGTGCTGTTCTGGTACACTGAGCTATTTGGCATTCCAGGCATAGCAGGTACTTTTGCCCAATGCTGTTCATTTATGTCGTCATTTCTAATGGCCTGGAATGACAAATTCTTCTCCACTCAGAAAACTCCTATTCATCCTTCAAAGCCCAGCTCAAATGCCACTACCCTTTGCCTTAGATACAGGGCCTGGATCTTATCCTTTATGCTGGCTCCAGATCCCACACAGAGTCAAAGGGGGAACTCTGCAGACCCTCACTCTGAATGAGAGACGCAGATGACTGTTGGGTTGAGGGACAGTGGGACCTGGGCCTGTCAGAATCAGAGAGCGGGTCTTGATTCGAGATGTTCTTAAAGGTTTTTTTTTTTTTTTTAAACTAATGCCCTTTTGCATATTTCTTTCTTCGATTTCATGATTGTTTTCCTTTCTCCACTAAATGCTGGCTGCTTTGCCCTTAAATCTGATGAACTTGGGTCCTGCCCAAGGACGGCTCTACTCCATATTGCAGTGTTTCCCGGTCCACGAATATGGTGACAAGTCTGAGTGTCTTTCATCCCTGAGAACAGCTGTGGCCTCGTACGCGTCTCCAGTCCCCTTCCTCACTGGCCCCCATGTCTCCCCAGTCGCTCAACTTCAGTGGGCTACAACCCCCTTTCAGGGCCTGGCCACCTCAAGCCCAGGCTTCTGTGACTTGGAAGAGTTGTCCTTGGGCCTCGTACAGCTACATTCTACCTGTAGTTGGTGAAACTCCATGCTACAATTTTTGCTTATCTTGTCTGCATGTTGGAAGTTTTTCACTAAATGCAGCATTTCCGTTATCGCTGTCTCCTTGGTGAAAAGTCACAGTCTTAAGCCCTGTCTTTCTTTGTGTATGAAAGGCATCAGTGAGATGCTAGGAGAGAACTCTTGGAAAACCCCCTTAAAAATTTCCAGCAAAAGCTGGGCTCGGTGGCTCAGCCTGTAATCCTGCACTTTGGGAGGCTGAGGTGAGTGGATTGCCTGAGCCCGCGGGTTCGAGACCCGCCTGGGCAACTTGGCAAGACCTCATCTCTACAATAAATCAAAAAATTAGCCAGGCGTGGCAGCGCGTGCCTGTAGTTCCAGCTACTTGGAAGGCTGAGGCGGAAGGATCGCCGGAGCATAGCAGGTCGAGGCTGCGGTGGCCGGGAGCAGCCACTGCACTCCAGTCTGGGCAACAGAGTGAGACTCCAACTCAAAAAAAAAAACAACAACTTTCCAGCATGTTATTTTCATCTACAGAGTCTAAGCTGCTTCATTTAATGCAGCCACATTTTTAAATGTGTATTAAGAAGCATTTACAGTGGCTTTACAATACTTAATGTCTGTTTTAGTAGGGATTTTGTGCCCACGATTTTTACAAATATGCCTGAGAATTTTACCAAGCCTAACTGTCTCTTATAATGTCTGGTAACTCAACAGGAGCAAATGAATGAAATAAACACTGGGTTGGAAATCCCTAGGAACTGTGGTTTTATTGTATTTTCCCATAGAGTACTGTTGACAAGAACAGCACCTAAAATCATTTGAATCATAGTCTTAACTAAACTGTAATTCAGTAGCTGCCAATGGCACAAGAAAATGGTGAACTGAAGTAGATGACAGGTTAGGTTTTATTTGGTAATTCCACACTGTGGATGTGTCTGAACAGCTGTGCCCGCGTCCTGTTTGCTCCAATTTCCACACATTGGCCAGCCTTCATCTTTAAATAAACCCGTGAAAGGTACACTGGGGAGGGAGGAGCCTTCCTGGCTTGGAATCGCAGGTAGAATCCAGTTCTCCAACCAGACATCGTTCATTTCTTCTCCTGAGTGCGTGGTCAGAACCTCTTGAGCTGAGGGAACAGAAAAGATCCGGGGAATAAGCCAGCGGATGCCAAAGGCCACTTGTTCCCACGTGTGGGAGGGTGGGCTGGCTGCGTCTGTATGTTCTGAATTGAAGTGCATCAGTGCAGCATGAGCCTGGCTTCTGCATTCCCTGAATCCTGAGGGAATTGCTGCATGGTCGCCCGTTCTGAAAAGTGCTGGGTGTCAGCCCAGAAAAGACCAGCTTCCTCCCTGCTCTCCCCTCCACGGCCCCATTCCCCCATTTTGCTTGTACAGCCTAAAAGGGTGATTCAGCAGAGAGCTGTGGGGGTCCAGACCTCGGGTGAGAGAGGTCCTCAGGGTTTAGCCCATAGCCCTGTTCACAGTAGACCCCAGAGGAGTCTTCAACATGCATTCTTCACTTCTCAGCTTCTGGAGGCCTTGGCTTTTTGTGGGCACTTTAAGTTAATTGTTTTTAAAGTAAAGTATTATGGAAACAATCCAAAATGACTTTTGACAAAACGCAACTCTCTCATCTTCCCTTCTCTCTCGCATTCCACTTCCAGCAGTCCTGTCTTCTGATGCTTGACTCTGTTTTCCTAAAAGTTAACTTTTATGCTGTTCCTTGATGTGTAAGTTTCAGATACACCATCCACTGCTGAGCCAGGTAGAGCACTATGATTACATTTCTGTGTAACGTTGTTGTTACAGTAGCTAGCTGTTGCCTCCGCACCCTCAGCAGCTCTCGATACAGTTGTGCCTGCCACATCAGCACTCAGTGTGTTTTCCCAGAGGGTTCCAGCCTCCTCCTTCCTCCTCCAAATT
Organism: Carlito syrichta; assembly: GCF_000164805.1. Lineage (NCBI taxonomy): Eukaryota > Metazoa > Chordata > Mammalia > Primates > Tarsiidae > Carlito > Carlito syrichta. The sequence goes on along the minus strand of NW_007246413.1, from coordinate 37,463 downwards.
GCTTGTTCCTGTGCCTGCTCTGAATGCTCCCCAGAGGCAGCCTTTGCCTCTCACCTGGGTTGGACGCCCTGATTCATGGATCTTTGATTTTCCTCTTTGCTGGTTTTGGTGGAATGCGTCCTCCAGGGGCTTCCCACAGAAGCAGTATATTAACTAGAACAAAGGCTCAGCTGCCGTAACAAAGGCTCAGACAGCAGTGGAGCAGTGGCTCCTACAAGAGAGAGAGTTTGGTTTTTTTTTTTTAATGCAGTGATGCAGCTGAGAGAGGTCCAGGGCTGATACACAGCCCGTGGTGGCAGTCTGTGGTGCTGGGGACTCAGACTCCTTCTGCCCTGTTGTTCCGATATCCTGGGCTGCCCTCACCATGTGGTACACATCTCTCCATCAGTGCCCCAGCCCAAAAGGTGGGGGTAGGCGGGGCTGGGGATCACACCAGGAACCACACCCCCACTTACGTTCCCATCTCCCTTTGTTGTCAGTGACTGTGTCTGCAGGGGAATCTGGCTGGACAGACGTGTGTTAACGCTGGAATTACTAAAGAAGAAAGGAATATTCTGTCACAGGGTGTAGGGTCATTTTTCTGAGCTTAGCGTCCTCTGGCTGAGTGTGACATCCTAGGTTGGTAGCATTCTCCCAGGGCCTGGGAGGCATTGCCTGTGTCTTCAGCCTCCGGGGTCTCTGCCGGGAACCCTGGGACAGTAGATTTTTCTCTCCACTCCTGGCTACTTTTGCCTGCTGCTGCCCTGGTCTTTCCTTCCCATCCAGCCTCCAGGCCTGCCCTGATCTTCCAACTGAGCTTTTATCATGAGTGCGTGTATCTGAAGAACAGATCGTATGGTGTGCAGTTTCTGGGCGTTTCTTCCTCGTGCAGTAATGCTCTTCTCTCCCTGGAGACCACCAGGCTAACAGGCCCCGGTGATTCTGCTCTGCACTCACACTTAGAACCACAGTCCTGGTGGGCTGGGTCCACCCAAGTGTTCAGTAGGTCTGGGAGGGGCCTGAGAACTTGTATTGCTACCAACTTGCTGTGATGCTGATGCTGCTGGTGTGGAGGTGCCCCCTGGAGAACCGCTGCTCTGGAGCAGAGCCCCCACTGCGCCCTGCCCCGGCCTTCTGGACCTTGGCCACTCTCCAGCCATCGCTCCTGGCCAGCCTTGGTGGCAGTTTTCCCTGTGTGTTGTGAAGAGGTCCAAGTCCTGTCTGCAGCCGACCGTCCCCTCTACTCAGCGTGCCTGCCCGTACCCCTGTCTCTGCTTAGAACGATGGGGTCCTCCTTTTCTTTCCCCGTCCTGGCTCCTGCCCTCTCACCCCACTGGCCGCTCCTCCCTTGGACCCCGTCCACACCTCCCTCTTCTGCCAACACCAGTGCACTTTTGGTGTTGGTGTTTCCCCCAGAGGTTGTAGATCCATGGTCTTGTCCCTGTTACCTGGTAGGGTCACCTGGGAAACTCCAACAATTGCAGACACTCAGGCCTCATCTGATGCCTGACCCAGACACTGGTGGGGAGGCCCAGGAGCTGGTTGTTTTTCAAGCTCCCCAGGTGGTTCTGGGGGCAGCCTGGGGTAGAAACGCCATTGTGATTGTTCAAAAAGAGAAATAGCTGGAGAAAGAACTTTCCTCGAACCTAGTGCCCAAGGGAGTTTTTCCTCCTCAGAATATTCCCCAGTTCTGAAGTTCTTCTCGTCATCTTCCCAGGGACCCTGAAGTAAGCAGCCCAGAGCCCTGTCATGCTATCTTAAAAAGCTGGAGGAAGAAGAACCTCATTCTTCAATGAATTATTGTGCTCCTCCTTTAATTACTCCATTGAGAGAGCCTCTGAACCTGAGGAATGCCTCTCAGGACCAGCAGCAGGCTGAATGTGCCGCCCCGCCCCCCTCCCCCCCAGGGGGACCTGGGCCCACCCCCATGCCATGCACACTCGGGGAGCATCCATCATGTCTGCTTTTGTTTCCACCTGGACGTGGACTGAGTTAAACCCTCTCCCCGGGGAACAGTCCCATTGGTTCTGGTTGCTTCTCTGGTTCCTGCGTCAGGCCTTGAGCATGAGCGCGATGGAAGCAAGCAAGGGCTCGTTCTCTGGTCTGGAAAGGAAGCCCGGCGTCACTGATCACACTGGTTCTGAGTGGGAGCCAGCCAGGCTCAGAGGAGGAAGTCACGGCAGGTGTCCTCATGGAAAGGGCCTTGCTTGGCTCTCTGGGACTGGACAGCATAGGATGGAGCATGTGGTCTCATCCTCAGAAACCCTCTTGGTGCTTGTTCAAAACCCAGGTTCCCAGGCCCTTCTCCTGGAGGGTTTGAGGCAGTGGGCTGGCCTGGGGCCTGGGGACCTTTTTTTTTTCCCATGAGTACCAGGGTGGTTCTGGTGACCAGGGCCTCCGAAACCCACTGCTGGAGTTTGCGTTTGTCTTAATGACTCCAGCCACCATGTCCTCACACCCGTTTCCCTCGACCTCTCGAGCGTCGGACACCACTGACCCTGTGCCCCAAAGCCCCCTCCGACCACACTTCAAGTCTGCCATCCTCCCACACTGGTGGGCATCAGGGCAGGCGGGTGGCACATCTGCATGTTGACATACTCCCCGGGAGGTGGTGCCCCACACCAAACTTGGGGGTTTCCTGAATCCCTACTGGTCTCTCTTCCATCTGCCCCTGAGTATGGCTGCTCCCCCAGCTCTCTCCTCAGCTGGCTTCTCCCCCCTCGCTCTGTCTTTTCTCCTGTGAGCTCACCAGACCCCATGGCCTCTGTTACTGCCTCCAAGTAACAGCTGACAGATTGTCTAGTATCCAGCTCAGTCATCACCCCCAAGCTCCAGCGACCTGCGGCATCTTCACAGGATGATAGCCCCTTGGTCCTGACCCATCTCTCATTTCCCCACCTGCCCGTCCTCCTAGCTTCTGAGGCTGTTGTGTGGGTGGCATCCTTGGATCCATGGCCTGTGGCAGCACTCAACCCCCCTGGCGCTCAGTTTCCTTTTCTGTAGGGAGTGTCTATAAATGAGATAATAGAGGGAAGGCTGCTGGCACTTGGGAAACACTTAATAAAGGTTAGTGTTACTTTTATTGTATTTATAAGTTTTATTATTATAGACACACACAGAGAGAGAATGTTCTAATCCACCTAGAACTCGAGCTTTATTCTCATATCCAGTGGAGTGTTTATAAAATGAGAAAGGAGCTTTTTAATTATACATTCCCCAAAGTGAGACCCAGTCAGTCTAAGCCTCCGTAACATAGCCACCTGGAAATCAAGGAATATTCCTCCAAATAACTAGTGGTCAAAGAAAAAGTAAATCTGGACATATAATTATCCAGAAAACAATGAAAAGGAGATTGCTTCCCATCAAAATCAGGGGGAGATGTTCTCAGAGTAAAAGTGGCTTTGAGCTCTTGTTACTTAAAAAGAAAAATCCAAAATACCTAAGTGTTAGAGCTGGGAAAGAATAACAAAATCCACCCACAGAGAGAGGTGGAGGGACTCAGGGCAGGAGAAGGCTGGCTCTGTCTCTGTCTGGGAACTCCAGGTCCCCCTCCTTCCCCTGTCCCTGAGCTGTCCTCCCAGCCCCAACTCTGATCCCCCAGATCTTTGCACCCTTGCCCTCCCTTCTTTGCTCTTCCCAGATTCATCTGGTCCACACGCCCTGAGGATGAGCAAATGCAGATTTGGGGCCTGTGTCCTCTAGCGTGGGGTGGGGGGTGTACCTGTGTTCCTTTCACTGCTCACTCTAAGAATCCTGGTTTTGGGAAGTGTCAATCTCTACAGCAGGAGCCCCACAGAGCAGCTTCATGTCCATCCAGACGCTGCAGAGGTGGGGGGCAGGACTGGCCACCTTCAACCCTGAACCCCGGGATGCTGTCAGCAGGGCCTTCCCTGCCCTGACTGGGTGCGGAGTTTGTACTGCCCTGGTCAAAGGATCCCCCCACACCTGTCCCAGAGCTTGCTTTTTTCCTACCCACGCTGGGTCCCCCTGTCACTCGGGTCCCTGCTGGCCAGTGTGTCATCCCTCTTGAATGGCCTGGCACAGAGCGCCTGTTTGAGATGCCATGCCCTCATGAGAACATGCTCTGCAAATGTCCTGGGTGAGGGGATTCTTTTGTGTGTGCCACATTGACCATCTGTGCTTCCTCTTCAGCTGTGCTCTTCCGGGGCTCCCAGGACAGATATCCAATAACAGCATTTCTCTGTTCAACATGACAAACACGTACCCTTAAACATGAAACTCACCTGAACTTGAACTCCAATCTAGACTCCTGGAAGGCAGCTGACCAACACTCCCCCACCCCTGGCCCCGCCCCAGAGTGGTTCTTGGCCTTCAAGAAGCAGCCTTGCTGTCGGCTCCACACTGCAGCCACAACCTCCCACTGGCCTACCTTCCCAGGGGTGTGCATGGTGGGGCTCTTTGTGCAGTTGTGTCCCTCTCTTGCCTGGGCTGTCCACTTCTTCTCTGGTGCCTTGTTTCAAAACAGTGGACACAAATGGCAAGAAGCGATTGAGACCACATGTTCCCTGATAGAATGTGAGGAATAAAATAAGGTCAGGCAGGCTGGGCATGTGGCTCACACCCATAATCCCAGCGTTGTGGAGGGCTGAGGCAGGAGGATCACTTGAGGCCCAGAGTTCAAAACTAGTCTGGGCAGTATAGTGAGACCCTGTCTCTACAAGAATAAAATAATTAGTCAGGTATAGTGATGTGCATCTCTAGTCCCAGCTACTCAGGAGGCTGAGGCAGGAGGATTGTTTGAATCCAGAAGTTGGAGGCTGCAGTAGGCTGTTTGCATCATTGCACTCTAGCTTGGACAACAGAGCAAGATCCTATCTCCAAAGAAAAAAAAGAAAGAAAGAAAAAAGAAAGGAAAACATGGTTAGATCCTGTCTCCCAGATCTGAAATGCTCCTGGGCATATGGGAACCACAGCTCAGCTTGGCCTGAGACTTCTATCAGAGCTTCCACTCTTGGCATTTTGTTACAGTCTCTAGAAACTCAACACCTTTACTATATTGTATAAGAGCCAAAAATAATCCTTATTAATGACCTGAATTAATATTCCTCTGCCCTGGGTCCCAGTTCTCCGAGATGCAGGTTATGAGACCTGGGAGGGAGAAGCCAGGACTGTCTTGGGGGCTATCACTCCACTGGATTTTAGAATAACCTTTGTAATTACCAGAGGGTGGGGTATTTAAAACAAAATGAACTTACTATCGTTGGCTTAATATAGGAGCTTGACGCCTACGCTCCGTCAGTTGGGATTAAATATAGAAATGGGGGCATCTCAAACTGCCACCCTCAGAGCAGACAGCGGCACAAGGCTCTGAGCTGCTGGCTGCTGCTTCGGGTTTGTAGGCAAGCCTGACCCGGTCACCAACTGAGCCCTGGGAAGAGAAACGAAGCCTCTATTTTTAAGCCAGTCGACAAGTTGTCAATACTTAAAAAACCAACAAGCAAAGCCTGTAAGCAGTTAAATGTTAGCTTTAAAAATATCTTTGGCATCTTGTGTTTATACGGTAGTGGCCAAGCAAACCTTGGGTTTTTCCCCCATAATTCCTCAAACAAAGGTGGTTTCCAAAGACAGCAAGTCCTGTGATTTTGTTGTCGTCTTTTAAATTACGAGTCTTGGGAAATAAGGACAGCCTGTGACGTGTCATTTTCCAAAGTTATTTGCCAATGTTGGCAGCACCCGTTGTGCCTACAGGGGAAGCAGTTGATGCTTTTCTTTTCTTTTTTTTTTTTTTTTGAGTTGGAGTCTCACTCTGTCGCCCAGGCTAGAGTGCACACTCACGGCCACCACAGCCTTGACCTACTGGGCTCAGACAATCTTTCTGCCTCAGCCTTCCAAGTAGCTGGAACTACAGACACATGCCACCACACCCGGATAATTTTTTGATTTATTGTAGAGATGAGGTCTCGCCAAGTTGCCCAGGCTAGTCTTGAACCTGTGGGCTCAGTTAGTCCTCTCACCTCGGCCTCCCAAAGTGCTGGTATTATAGGTGTGAGCCACCGTGCCCGGCCAGTTGATGTTTTTCAGCAGGAGCCTGGAACGAGACCTAACGGAAACTCGGGCACTTGGTATTTAGGTGACGGTGTAAGAAGGTGAGGGGGGTGGTGATACCCATTGCCAAAGGGCTGGGGGCTCCCTCTGGCGAGGCAGGGGGCCTCCTGGGCGACCATAGCAGGAGAGACATTTAGGAAGCAGGCACTGTGGTTTGATTTGGGTTTGTTAAACAAAATTTAGTGTTCTCAACTGATACATTGATGACAATGTGTTCTTTGTGCAGTCATAGATGCAGGTGTTTTGTGGCAACACTTTTCACAAGCACATTGCGATGGGATGAGATTATGTGGATTTTTAATGGTCTCTTAGCAGCAGGAAGCCAGCGGGTTTCTGCAGCAGACCCCACAGCAACGAGCCCAGGATTGTCCACCAACAGGAGGGACCGGAGGGCTTCTGATCAACGTTTGGCTATAATCCCCATGTTCATAAGAACACGCCTTTTCCCTCTAAGTAGCCACTAGAGTTCAGTTTGTGTATAGACCATGGTTGTTCTTTATTTTTTTCTCAAATCCACCATAGTGACACTAAAAAGTACACTTGTGAAGACAGACTGTGGTGAGTGGATCTTGGGCACAGGTGTCCTGCTGGGTCCGTCTTCTTGGGTGGGCTTCTGCCTCGACACTAGCAGGGGCCAGAGCCTTCCCCATTACAAGGCAGGCGCTTGGTGTTTGGACCGCTCTCATTGTTTTCCCCCAGAAAGGTGATTTAGTGAGCCCTAAACCAACTTTGTTGTCACTTCTCCCTGGGATCCTACCGTGGCTTTCCCGGGAGGTACAGGTGATCTGGACAGAGATTTGTCCAGGTGAGAGCCTGTGGTTGCTCAGCAGCCTCCTGCCCATTCCTGGCCTTCACCTGTGGGGCAGACCCAGGTATTTGAAGACCTCCTTGTCTGGCAGTGTCAGGGTACTTCACTGTCCTAGTCACTCTGCTCATATTAACTCACTGTTCCTGGTACTTGGAGTAGCACCCAAGCTGGGGTATAATCTGGTAATAGACACACGGTGGGTGTAGGCCCAGCCCCCACCCCTGATCTGGGCAACTGTGTTCCATTAACTGAGTCTGCTCCTCTTGCCTTCCGGTCATTGGAGTAACAATGTCGTTTCGTGGCAGATTGGCAGCTAATCTAAGTTCTGCACAAGCTTCCCAGGCTGGTGGGTGTGTGCCGATTACTGGGGGTGGGGACCACTGAGGGGGGGATAGGTGTATGTGTGGTAAATGTCACACACACAACGAGATCATTGGGAGTATCTGTTGGTTATCAGCAGCCGTGTCCGCCGCACCTGGCTCTGGGTGTCTGACTGGATGAGCTGTTCCTGCCCTCACCTGGGACTCATTGTCAAGCCAAATTGTTGTCTGAGGAAGCCTCCGCTTTGAGGCTGGAGCTGATTGCTTGAGTCCGCTGTGATCTGTTAGTCAGGCTATGTCCATTCATACATCTGTTCATTCATTCAGCAACCATATCCTGAGCACTAGTTGCCAGGCTCTGTGTTGAATCAGGGACACAGGGACAATGAGGCACGTTCCCACCCAGTGCAGGGGTCTACATCACATGTGATGCCATGTGCTCTGGGAGTGCCACACAGAGCCTGACACATCCAATACGCATGGAGTCATCAACATCTAAAATACTCTGGTTAGAATGTGTCCGGCCAGCCAACACACACACACACACACACACAAACACACACACACATACACACTCTCTCTCTCTCTCTCTCTCTCTCTCTTTCTCTCTCTCACTCCTGCTAGATACCCTTTCATCTCTTAATCACTCTTGTGCTCATCTGTTTTTACTTCATTGCTGATATTCTATTCTAGATTCTGGATCCGCATGTCTTTTTCTGAATTGGGTCTCTGTTGCGCAGGCTGGAGTGTAGTGGCACGATAACATCTCACCGCAGCCTCGACCTCCTGGGCTCAGGTGATCGTTCTGCTTCAGCTCTCCAAGTAGCTAGGACTACAGGCATGCGCCACCATGCCTGGCTATTTTTTTTTTTTT
>NW_007246413.1:26898-29188 GCF_000164805.1 Carlito syrichta | reverse complement strand
TCTCCCTTTGTTGCCCAGGCTGGTCTCAAACTCCTGGACTCAAGCCATCCCCCTGCCTTGGCCTCCCAAATGCTGGGATTATAGGCGCAAGTCACCATGGCCTGCCTGAATTGGCATTTCTTAACATAAATTATCAGGGTTTCATGGTAAATGCAGTTGGTCCCAATACTACATGAGAGGTTCATGGAGCTTTTGGTGGCCACCCAGGGAAGTTTGCTTACTGTACTCAGAGTGAGTCTGGGGGAAAACGCCTCTAAATTCCAAACCACCACCTTGCGCTGGCTCCATCGTGAACGGGGCCACTTGTCCAGCTGTCACAACTCAATTTTTTCATAAGACTGGTTAACCTAGAAGAAATCAGTCAGTGGGCTCTCTCACTGCCTCTACACACCCCCACTACAAGCATGCACGTACAATCACATGCACACACACACTTGCACACACATACACTCACATGCACACACGCATGCACACTTAAACACGCACTCACTCTGAAGTCATGGCCTAGTCGGGAGGTGGGCATGTGGACCTGGGCCTGCCTCTGTGTCCTTTATGTTTGGTGCCGGCACCTACCTGACCCTGAGGCACCTGAGTCTACAAAGTGTAATATATGTGCTGTGCCATGAGGGCCAGCACAGGAGCGATCGTCTGATAAAGGGGGTTGGCACAGGCAGACGTCAGCCACCTAGGTCGTATGGGCACCTCGGCCTTATGGCACTCCTTCAGTGGGTCCGTGTTGGTTGGTTGTGTATAGTGGCTTTATTGAGAATAGCTCACATAATACACGATCCACCTGTTTAAAGTATACCAGTCATAGCGTGTTTTGTATATTCACAGAGTTGTGCAACCACCACTGCAATCAATGTTAGGACACTTCCAGTACTCCAAAAAAGAAGCCCTGTACTCATCTATAGTCACTCTGTCTCCTTCTCATCCCCTGTCCCCAGAGAGCCACTGGTCTACCCTCTGTCTCTATAGATTTGTCTGTTCTGGATTTTTCATGTAACAGCATCATAAGGTCTTTCGTGGCTGGCTTCTTTCACTTTGCATAAAGTTTCTGAGGTCCATCTGCATGTGGTGTGTATCATTCCATTGTATGGATAGGCCACGTTTGTTTACTCTTCAGTTTGTGGACATTTGAGTTGTTCCACTTTTTGACTGTTGTACATAAATACCGCTATGAAGTCTGTGTACTAGTTCCTGCTGAACATATGTTTTATTTCTCTTGGGTATATACCTGGAAGTGGAATTGCTGGGTCATATATGCCTCTGTGTTTCGCCTTTTGAGAAACTCAAGTGTTTGCAAAATGGCACAGTCTCCCTTTCTCCTGATGGTACCTGAGGGTTCTGATTTCTCCACATCCTTCCTTGCCAATACTTGTCATTGCCTGAGTGTCTGATTACACCCATCCCAGTGGATACTAACACAAAACTTTGCTGGCAAGATATCTGTAGAGGAGAGCAAAAGGGTTGTCATTTGTCAGTGGCCTAGTATACCATTCAGGGTCATTTTCAAAAGCCCTGGGAAAGCCAGGTTTAAAATACGAGCCACAGCATGCCATGTCCGAGCACCCTACAGCCTCTGCTGACTTGGCACTGGCTCAGGAGCAGGAGCACTTGTTCTTGTGACTTTTCTCCAGGATGTGAAACCACCTCGCCTTCTTCCGTGTCTCATCTGCCACCTGCCTCTCTCTCTGCAGGCGTCACCATGAAGCTCATGGATGAGGTAGCTGGGATCGTGGCTGCACGCCACTGTAAGACCAACATCGTCACGGCTTCCGTGGATGCCATTAACTTTCATGACAAGATCAGAAAAGGTAACGGAACTCTTCTGGTAAAGACAAGGGAGGCAGTGGCCCTCTGGCTACTTGGGTCCCTGCACCAGTTTGTGTTGTTTTGCACCCAGGGTCACTGGCCCTTGGTGTCTGCCTGGCCCCTGGCATCTACCTATCTGCCATGAGGAACAGGAAGCCAGGGCTTTTGCTGTATCTCTGCCTTTGCATCTGCAAGGCTAGAGTGTATTGATCTGATATTTCAATCTGGTAAAATCTGGAACTCAGATGTGACTGGGGCCTTTATCTCCCTAAAGACCGGCACAAACTCATCCTTTTAAAATGCTACCCGGGCCCGGTGGCTCAGCCTGTAATCCCGCGCCTTTGGGAGGCTGAGGTGAGTGGATTGCCCGAGCCCACAGGTTCAAAACCTGCCTGGACAGGCGAGACCTCATCTCTACAATAAAACCAAAAAATTAGCCGGGCGTGGTAGCGCGCGCCTGTAATTCCGGCTACTC
>NW_007246413.1:11962-26546 GCF_000164805.1 Carlito syrichta | reverse complement strand
TGTTAGGTGGTGTTTTCCCCATGACAGAAATCCAGTCCCAGCCACGTTACCCCCACCCAGAAGTGGAACTTCCGCTGCCGGGGTGTGCTTGCCAGCACGGGAGGCCAAGGAGGCCCAGCCTCTCCAGCTTGTGCAAGCAGGGTTCACCGCGCTTGTCTCCTGTTAGTGCTGGGCTGCAGCTGGAAAGCGAAGTCCCCTCCTGACACGTGTGATTTCTATTTGTATCGCGTCTCCTGAGAAGAGGCTCAGCAGCCCTGCCAGCAGCTTCTTCGCGGGGCTGGGGGTAGTGTCGGCGCCGCCAGCACCTAGTGTTGATTCTGAGGACACCTCCTCGTTAAAGCAGCTCACTGGAGGAGCTGTTGGGGGAGACCCGTCCCTTGCTGTGGGATAGGACAAAGTCAGAGGAATGCAAGCCTGAGTCCCCACCATGTCCCCTGCCCATCAGAGCCTGAGTCAGGGCCACTGAGCCTTATGTAGTGGCCCCGGCAGCCCAGCCCCCCTCCCTGCTGAGCACATGGGATCTGGGGTGATTTAGGAAGATGGTCTGTGACATTGCTTCCCTCCACTTTGCAGAATCCCTTCTTCTTTTAATTTTTTTTTGTTTTTTTTAGAGATAGGGTCTCTGTCTCCCAGTCTAGAGTACAGTGGTGCCATCATAGCTCACTGCAGTCTTGACCTCCTGGGCTCAGGCAATCCTTCCACCTCAGCCTCCCGAGTAGCTGGAACTACAGATGTGAGTCACCACACCGGGCTAATTATTTTTCTGTAGAATGGGGTCTTGCTCCGTTGCCCAGGCTGGTCTTGAACTCCTGTCCTCAAGCAGTCTTTCCACCTCAGCCTCCCAAAGTGCTGGGATTACAAACATGAGCCACCATGCCCAGCTGGAATTATTGATTTTGAGGGAAAAATCAGGAACTATAGTCAGAGTCAAATGCTTTTTCTAGGAATTAATGTAGCAACTTAAAGACATCAGGACAACGTGTACAAGAACCAGCTTTGACAAAGACTGCTCCTTTCTAAAATGTTACATTTTTTCTAAAACAGAGAAGGGATCTTCAGTTTTCAGAAACTGTAAGTTCCGGCAGAACATTCTGCTGTGGATTAGCTTCCTTCAAGCAGTGAGGGTGGGGGGGCAGACTGGGGAGTGTGCCCAGCTCCTGCGATCCTAAGGAGCCACGATGCTGAGCCTCGTGAAGGGGTTGGCAAGAGGCCCTGGACCTTGCCCATCTCAGCCTGGTCAGGGCCTGGGCAGCCCGGACCTCAGGGCCTCCAGGGAGGAACAGTTGGCTCTTCCCCAGGAGCAGGGAAGTTGTCGCTATTTTCTTAGGTAACATCTTGTTTTTGTATATAAAGGAATTTGGGCCACACTGAAATAACAGTCTTGGAGTCTTGCCTGTTTCTGTGCCCGTGTCCTCCGGGGGCTGTTAGACACTGTCACACCTTATTTGTTGTTTTCCAGAGGAATGTCACCGTCTGCAGTTGTCGGCTCATTTCCTCTGCCCAGGTGCCTGCAGGGTCATGTCCAGGGAGGTGAGGGCCAGGGCCAGGCCACGCGCAGGCCGCAGTGGTCAGAGTGGGATTGTCATGTCCAGTCTTGAGCTCTGTGGGGGTGGGCAGTGGCCTGTCGGGAGACTGCCACCGTAGACCAGACCTTCCCTCCCATTGCGGGCTCCGTTGTAGGGAAGTGCAGAATGAGGCCAGCTGGGCTGAGTGCCGGGCGATGCAACCCCTGCCGGCTCCAGACTCTTGACGCACAGGCATATGTGAAGAGCTGTGGGGAGCGTGGGGCCGGCATTACGACTCTGTTGGAACTTTCCGAGGTGACTTTGCTGAACCCACTTCTCACCCTCGAGACCAGAGTTTGCACCCGGGTCTCGGCTGTACCGGGAAGGTGGCTGTGTTGGAGTCAGCATCAGAAATGAGAATGGACAGAAGTCTCTTCCATGGGTCCCAGGAAGCCAAGTCCCCAGACTCTTCCACAGCTCCACAGGGTTCTTTTTGTTGGGGCATCATTTTAACTTACCCTTAAGACACATATAAAATGCAATTAGCATAAGGATTATTTTCAAAATGATGATGTATTCATGGAAAAGGTGGTGGCAGGTGGAGATGCATCCAAGTGACTGGAGCCTGCAGGTACCACGGGGCTGTGTATCCACAGCTGGTGCCTGCCTGGTTGGGCAGCACGTGGGGAAGTCTCACATGTCTCCTGGTCACATCCCATCTCACAGGACCTGGGAGGATCTCCCCTTCCCCCAACTCCTGAAGGCCCATCTGCCATCACGTGGGAAAAGCCCAGAAACGAAGATATACTTCCAGCTGAACACACCGTTTGTGTGTGTTTCCTATGGCTGCTGTAACAAGTTGCTCTATGCTTGTGGCTTAAAGCAACACAAGTTCATTCTCGGAACGTTCTGAAGGTCAGACGTCTAAAATGGGTCCATAGGGCTGGGTTCCACAGAAAGCTGTGTGGGAGAACTCCTTTCTGGCTTCTTGGCTCTTGTCTCCATCTGCCCTCTATCTTCAAAACACAGCCCCTTCCTCCAGCCTCTGCATCCATTGTCTTGTCTCCTCCTTACTCTGACACTCCTGCCTCCCTCTCAAAAGACCCTCTGATCATGTCAGGCCCACCTAGATACTCTAGAGTAATTGCCCCATCTCCAGGTCCCTTACTTGATCACATCTGCAGAGTCCCCTTTGCCACGTGAAGTCACGCATTCACAGATTCCATGGGTTAGGATGTGGGCTTCTTTTTTGGGCACATTAATCTGTCATAGCAGATAAGAAGCAGCTTTATGACTTGCCCATTTCAGCATATTTTATTAGAAAAACAGCTGGAGCTGGGCAAGGTGGCACATGCCTGTAGTCCCAGCTATTCAGGAGGCTGAGGCGGGAGGATCACTTGAGCCCAGGAGTTCAAATCCAGCCTGGAAAACATAGTGAGACCCCATATCTTAAAAACAAAAACAAAAACTGAAATGTGGAAGACAGACCTGCAGGGCGACTGGCTTCTTCAGATCTAAAGCAGGAAGGGCTTTGTTTTCTCTCTACTACTCCGCCTCTTCTAAAACTACCTCCTTAGAAGTATGATCCTTTGTACAGCATTGGCCAAGTGCCAGGCCTGTGGATTGTAGCCTCACCTGTCACTCAGGTGGGGTGTCCATTAGGAAGTCATGCAGGCAGTTTCCCCTCACCAAAACATTGTCCCAGAAGATCAGAGGATGACTTTGAGTCTAGCCATGAAGGGTGTGTGCTTAGGAGGGCACCTTGCTGCACCCACACCTGTGAACACGGGGGCAGGTTCCAGGGCTGGGAAAGACCTTCCAAGTGACCAAGAGGCCACAGCCACCTTGTGTGGGCCCAGCTCTCGCGGACAGCAGCACATGCACATTTATCAGACTCAGGATGCTCCTCACTCTTGCCTGGCCCACCGAGGGACCACCTCCATCCCGCCTCGCCCCTGGCCAGCCCATCCCAATGCCACCTCCATGTTCACGGTCCTTAGATGCCAGTGGCCTGCCTGTTCTCTACTCACAGCCTCTGTGGCTCTCTGTGATGCACCAAATTCAGGCCGAGTCCCTCCAGGTCTGCTAGGATGGGTCACCACCTATCATGACGGTCCCCTTACACCTGTGCAGTGCAGCTAAGCACATACAGGGTCCTTTGAGAGGGAGGCAGGTGTGTGCCGAGGTCAACTCTCACCAGGCCATCGGGGCAAAGGAAGGATCTTCTCAGAAGGTGGGCGGTGATTCTGAGACCACCTGCCTGACCGGGCGAAGGCGTACAGTGCTGGAGTAGGTGCCGGGGCCACTGAGGACCACGACAGTCAGTACCAGAGTTATGGACCAACCCAGGAGAGTGTGGAGCCTGCAGGCAACCTGGGAAAGCCTGCGCCACTGAGGGCAGGCCGCGGAAGCTGAGCTGCACAGGGCACCTACTCTGCTTATTTCTGTTTGTTTGTTTTCAGCGAAGATGTTAAAATGCCCAAACAACTTGTATGAAAAAGTGACAGGGGAAAATAGTTGCTTTTAACATAATGGTTTGAAAAGTGTAAGGTAGGAAGGCCAAAAGCTGCCGTTTTCTTGGGGAGAAACGATCTCCACTGTTAGGGTGAAAAATGAGGAATTTTCTAGAAAAGACCTTGGGGTGTGTTATATAAGAAATACCAAGTTAGTTCACTGTTTCCAGGCTTTGCTTAAGAAAGTTCATGGCCACGGCTCTTTTTGGAACCTAAATGCTGAGCTGTTCTTCAACTTTGAAATACTTGGCAACCTCTCAGGCTTGGTAACAGCTATTTCTTATTATTTTGTTTTCTTTTCCAAATCCCTGGCACTCTGCTGAAATCTGGCTGCTGCCGCCCCTGGAGAGACGCCTGTCTGCCGGGGGAGTTGCGCTGGGCACCTGCCAGTGCTCACGGGCTGTGCGGCTCCAGGCAGGCTCAACAATTGCTTAAAAAACGGAAAGGAGTTGAAATTCACAATTCAGCCCGCTGCAGCCGTCGATATATTTAACTGTAACCAACGTTACATACTCGAGTGCCAGGCGCTGTGCTAAGCACTGGATACCATTTACGCTTAGCACAGCCCAGCGAGATGGGAGCTGTTGCTCTCTCCATTGCTCTGATCTGGAAACTGCAGTTCCGAGAGGTTAGGGAAGCTGCCCACAGCCACAGAGCTTGTCACTGGTGGAGCTGGGAGGGGGGACCCAGCAGTTGGGCTTCAGGGCCAGAACTCTGAGCTTGGGCTCTGCTGTCCCTGATGACCTGGCTTGGACGCCACCTGGCCCCCATTGCCAGGGCCTGGAGCATTGCCTTGTGGGTGATGACATGCGACCCTCGCTGATCAGATGCAGCACCATCCATCTTTGATGCATGCTCTGGACTGCAGAGTGGCTACAGCTGTTCCTCATGTTTTGTGTATGAACTTCCAGCTCTAAAGCAGCTTGAAAGCATCGTCAGGAACCCCACCACAAGTGGAGCCAAGCCCCAGGGAAGACACTGCTCTGTGTGTTCCTCCTGTCAGCCTCAGCCAAGGGGCCCTTTGTCCTGCTGAATCCAAGGCAGTCAGTGACAGACATCCAGACTCCTGCTTCCAGCCATTCCACATGGCCTGAGTCACCCTTGCCTACCTGAGCCCATGGTCTCATGGTCCCTGACCTAACCAGACCCACAGAGGCCCTTTTGCTATGTATGGTCACATGTTCGCAGGTTTCAGGGATCCATACGTGGATGTCTTTGAGGGCCATTGTTCAGCTACTGCAGTAGTAGCTAATCCCACCTGACAGAAAGAGGCAGCTGGGCCTGCAGCCATTGGTGAGCTCTGCTTTTTCTCATCCTGCAAGCCCTGTGGACAGGGCTCTGGCAGGGAACCCGAGAGAGGGAGAAGGCTCCTCAGCCCTTGGTAGCTTCAAGGCAGCATGGGAGGAAATGCCTCCCCTGCCCCCCACCTGCTTTGTCCCAAGCCTCTTCAGCCACAGACACTGGGCCCTTCTGAGGTTGGGGCATTCACGAGAGGGGAAAAAGGGCAGCGAGCCTTCCTCCTCATCCCAGCCTCTCATTGAGTATTTGTGCTGGATCTCAGATCCAGAGGAGGGACGTATGGTTTGGGGTCCCCGTGAGCCCAGCTGATCCCCCACTTCTTCAACCAGGCTCATGTGATGGGGGTGCTGGGAGGGTCAACCACAGAACACAGTCAGATGTCAGTGTCAGGTCTGCTGTATGGCCAAGCTCCTGGAACCCGGGGAGCACGGGTTGTTTTAAGACTTCATAGGCTGAAATGATAGAACTCCCTTGCCAACTTGATAGCTTACTCGATTCATTTGGGCAGCATTGGAAGCAGTGTCTTGCCCAGTGTAAATGTGTCTGCTGCAGAAAAAGAAAACTGTCAAGAGTGATTTGTTTAAATGTCGCTTCTTATCACCTTGTTGTATGACTCTTTTTACCTTCTGCAAGACATCCCAGCAGAGCCCCTGAGATAGAGGCACCTTCTCCCTGGAGATACTGGGATTACTGTCATGACCCATGTCCACGTGACATAACTAATGTGGGCAAAAGTGACATTGATATGGCCGCAGAGCAAGGATAGAACCACATGGGTTGACAATGTCTCCTTTAAAAACCATGGAGGGAGTCAACCCCAAAATGCCAGCAGGGCCTCCATAGCACTTGATGGAACGTTGTGAGTAGGTCGTTTCTGAGTCACCTGCTCCACTGCATTATCTGAGACTGGGTGCAAATGGAAAGTATTTGCAGATGAGGAAACTGAGGCACGGTGTAGTTTCCTGGCTTGCCCTTGCTCAGTGACCAAGGCTGGATTCAAACCCAGGCCCATCTGACTCCAAGGCTGTGGAGTGAGGGGCTTCTGCCACACGACAGTGCAGCCTATGGAAACTGTGGCCTTGTCACGTGTTTGCTCCGAGTCCTCCCAGACCCCTGCCTTTCGTGGTGGGACTCCTAGTCATGAACGTCTGGATCCATCAGGGCTTTGACAGCTGTTCCCACTTCAGAGGCTCAGAGAGAATCAGGCACTTTCCTCCTGGTCTTCTTCCCCAGAACGAGATAAGCATTTGCCACCTTTCACCTGTCCTAGGTGGGCACTGGTAACAGCTCAGTGGGAGATGCTGGTCTCAGTTTATCTATCTTTCCCCTTGAGCTGTTCCTGCCCATCTTTTCAATAAACTGCCCTGGTCTGCAGGCAGAGTATGGGGCAGCCAAGGTCTCTGCTGTCCAGTGTCCTTTCTACACACAGGGCTTCCACCTGGGGATCACAGAGCCCTCTGTCCTCTAAGCACCTATCTAGTGATTGCATAGCCCTTTCCTGACACGGGCCAGTTTTGCTTACCACTCTAGGAGGCCTATGGGCCCCTTGAAGTGCACCCTGGGTCCCAAGTTAAAAACCTGTGTTGTGTCTGTCTTTTGAAATGTGGTCACATCCTATGTATGTGTGTGCACTTGGACGTGTGACCTAGGCCCCTGCTGTGTGAGCTGATTGTCAGGCCCAAGGGGTCTTTCTGCCCTCAAGAGCCTTCCAAGTCTTGGCTGCCTCCTCACAGAAGAGTCTGGCAGTGCCTGGGTCTTACTTGCTTTGGCAGTTTCTAAAATAGGCACATTGAAGTAGACTCAGGGTTCCCTACACTTCACAGGTGATGCCCAACGTCCCATGTTTTCTAGTGCCAAGGTCACTGTGGAAAACAAATGGATACACCGGCATGCAGAACAGGCATGTACCCCGCCTTCCTGCCCTCATCATGTCTGGGCAGAGAGTTCATTAATCTGGACCTCGGTGGAAGGAGGCTTGACGCCTTCCATCACTGGGGGATCCTTGAATGTCGATCTCAGTAGGGTCTAGCTGGGCCTGTAGGCAGCGTGTGTCAGGCCGTGCCTCTGGCATTCATGTCAGGCTCAATGCTTCCCATGAGCCACTTGGACAGACTTGTCTTCGGCACTCTGAGTCCCTAGTCAGCTTTATCTACCTCCATGTTTGCGGAAGGGGCCTATGGACACGGTCACGACTTGGCCAGCAGCTTGGATGGCCTAGGCTCTGATCCAGTTTGAGGAATGGTGGCATGTGGCAGCACCATGGAGGAATGGGCAGGAAGGGCTGCGCCGTGGGCAGGTGATGGCTGCAGTGCTCAGGGCGTGATCACTGCCAAGCTCACCGTCCCTCAGGCTGTGAGCGTCTGCCATGCGCCTGGCCCTTGGGCAGAGCCAAGGCAGTTTGGCTACAGAGACCCCTGCAGTTTGGCTACAGAGACCCCTTTCCTGGTGACCTGGAGTCATGTGGGACACGGGTGGTGTCCCCCGAGGTGGTGAGTATACCGAGCTCAAATCCTGCATGTTCTCTTAAACCACGTGGCTTCTGGCTGGAGGTGGCCAATTTCACTTTTGCATAAGGATATATCTGGGACACCTGCTGCATACCAGGTGCACATATACAGAATGTGACTGTTTCTTCAAAAGATGGACACAACACGGGCTTTTAATTTGGGGCCCATGGTGTACTTCAGGGGACCCACAAGCCCCCTAAAGTTTAAGCAAAACTGGCCTGTGTTGGGAGAGGGATGCTCGGAAGGTAGAGGGCTCTGTGATCCCCAGGTAGGGAGCTCTGTAGAAAGGACATTGAACAGCAGAGGCCTCGGCTAACCTGCACTCTGTGCCCTGGCAGCCAGGATCCTGCATTAGGGCAGAGCCTGGGCAATGTGAAGAGGATGCCTGGGGCGAAGGAGGCGGCTTCTCCCAGGTGCAGGTGGGCATACAACTGACCCTTGACCCCCTTGGGGCCAGCTGTCTCAGGTGTCACCAGCCCAGGCCCAGGGATGTACCTTTGCAACCCTGAGGCTGTGAGCTGTTCACACTAGCTTCTCTGTGCTGTGACACTTCATTCTCTGCCCAGCCCAGGCCCCGCAGGATCCTACATGTGCAGAGACGAAGAAGCTGGCCCACACAGCGATGGGAGGCGAGTGTGGTGGTGGTGGGGGCAGGAAGCTAGTGGGAGCCAGAGGGGATCGTGGAAACAGCTGCTGCTCACGCCATTGTTGTCACTGGGGCTGACCTGGCACCCCGCTCAAGACGGCCCCATAGATGTTGCTGGAAACATCTCGAAGTGCCCAGCCTCCTACATGACTAGGGTGTTGGGGCCTTTTAGCAGACAAGTGTGTCCATGCCTGCCTAGGACGGTGTGGGCCACTCTGAACCCAACCTTACCTATCCTGATTCGTCCATCTCCACATGTCCAGCAGCTCTGGGCCTTAGAGCATGGTGGTGAGTGAAACCAAGTCCCTGCTCTGGGGCCTCCCACCCTTGTGGTGAGAGGCGGGCAGGTGGGCAGGTGAGGAGTGTTGGAGCTCTGAGGCGGGCATTCGACTTGAGACTGGAAGGGACTTCTGGCCTGCAGTGCTATGAAGGGAGCTGATGCTGCTCTGTTCAGGGTCTGCTTCAGGATCAGCAGGGCCTTGTGCTCCTTATGGTGGTTCTGTCCAGCTTGAGTCTGCAGTGGCCTAGTGTCCACATTACCTGTACCTCCCAAGCCCACCTCTGTTCTCATTAGGGCTTCCAGACAGGGAGGGAGACACCAGGCAAATAGACAAGCCAGCAAGTGTGCAGGTCCAGAGGGAGTTGACTGCGCGGCAGGAGAGGAAGAATGTTCTAGAGAGTGTGAGAGGAGCCTGAGCTGTCCCTGGAGAAGGGACGCTTGGACTGAGGTGCAGAAGGTGAACCAGACAGGGGCAGGGAGGGCATTTCTGGGGACAGAAGGGAGGCCATGGAGCCAGAAACTTCCTGGAGTTCACAGGAGGCCATGGAAGCCGGAGTGTGTTGACCAGGGTGCAGGATGGGGGCATCCTCAGAGGTTGAGGGCCCATCACTGGTGACCCCGCCATGGACCTGGGTCCCCTGGGAGGACTCGGGGCTGCAGGGACGCCCTGTGTGACATGGAGGAGGCAAAGGGAAGGACACGGTGGGCGCCTCACCGCTATCTTGGGTTAATGAAAGGAACCCATGGCTAGAAATTTTCAGGAAGAGCTAGAACAGGAATAGCATCACGGAGATGAGCTCCAGCCACCCCCAAGGTCCCTGTTGACAATCCCTTCCCAGAGGCTTCCTGCAAGCCAGGGGCCCCCAAGCTTTGGGCTGTCTCCTGGTAGCTGGGACTCGAAATGTAACTGTGAACCTTAGGTTTCAAATGAAGTGCCAGCCTGTCAGTGAAGAATCAGGTTTCTAGCTTTCAAGTGTCTTCTGTGTCCTGCCAGCCAAAGTCAGCAACCTGTGTCTTGTTTAGAATAATGATGTTGCTTTCTGAAGAGTGAAAATGCCCAGGTTTTGGTTGAAAGTAAACATTTTCTGACTTTTGTGACGTGATCGTTGCATTATGAGCTGTAAGAGCTCTCTGAGGCAGCGTTTTTCTGTTTGCTGTTTTGTCTAATGCTCACAGAATCCACCTGGTTAATTGTTTAAAATCAATTGTTGATTGAAGTTAGACTTTTTGTCAGATTTCTAACACAGAAATGAAATTGTGAGCAGCCAGGATTTTGCCGTGGCAGGTGGTGGCTAGAGGGGCTTTCGTGGGCAATGACAGAAGCGACGTTTCCTGCTGTTCTCCAAAGCAAGCAGCCAGTGCTCAGACACCCTTGGAATCGGCTCTCCTGAGGCCGCATGCCGATGGGTGCTCCTTCAGTTAGAACCCTTTGGCCTCGGGGAAGTTCTTGCTGGTTTCCTCTCATGAGAAGGTCTTGTTCCTGCTTTTTGGCCCGGGACACCTGAATTCTTTACACGGTCATCAGTGAGGGATGTAGACTGGGCATTTGGGGGAGGAGGCAGAGATGCTTTGGAGATGTTCAGGGATGACCCGTTTAACCTTCTAGCTCCTTAGCTGGGAAACAGGGCGCTGTGGCCTGCCCTCTTCCCAAGGGTGTTTGGTGACTGCCACCGGATGCTTTGCTCACACAATGCCACCTGCCTCTGACCACATGGCTCCTTACTTCCCTCCCAGCCCTGGCGCCAAGCGCTCCCCGTAAGTATGAATTGAATGTGGCATGGGACATTCTGATGCTTTTGAACGTAGACTAACCGCTCTCGTCGCTGGCCTGCTCACCCTCCCCCTAACAGTCACTGTGCTGCCTGCTTCCCCTCTGGGTCTCTAAGCCTGCCTTGTGGGGCCTGTCTCAGTGGAGCTAGGACATTGGGGGTCCCAGAGCTGTGTTTAAAGGTCCTGCAGCCAGCACTGGGCCCTGAGGAGCAGGTTCCAGGAGCCAGACTCAGGCAGGGATTTATGTCCTGGAGCCTGGCCCAGGACGAGGCCTTGCTGGGGCAGTGATAAGGGTGTCCTGGCCACACGGCAGCAGCCAGGTGAAGCAACCTCGGCTCTTCCCCTGAAAGGGCCCAGGGTTAAAGCAGCCTTGTGGCCAATAACATCACCGAGGATACCAGACACCAGGTCAGCACCCAGCTTGTTTCTTTCCGCCCCACAGTTACCCTGAAACAGGGCTCTCTGGTGCCTGTTTATAGGCACAGAGCTGAGCTCCATGAGATTCAGAGATTATGTTGAAGCCAGGCGGGAAGATGGAGCCTGGGAGTCTGGAGGGGGTGGTGAAAAGCTCTTGGTCAGGAAGCGCTTTCCAGGCTGGGTCGTCATCCCCCAAAAGGGCGAGAAGGACACAGGGACAGTGAATGCGGATGGATGATTCTGGACTTTGTCATGCTCCATGATCAAACCCAGCTAGTGCAGGGAAGCCATGAGTGTGGGGGACTCTGGCCCCCGCGTGACGTCCAGCTATTAAGAGGAGGCAGCTCTGGTCCCGTGGGCGAGACCCACGGGACTAGAAAGGAAGCCTGACAGACAGTCACACATGGTCTCGTCGCACCACTGGGCAGTGGTCCTGCAACAGTGGAGCCCCAGAGGGTCGGAGCTGCTGGGAATGGTGGTGGAAGGTTCTGTTGCAGTGCTCGGAGCAGCATAGTGGGGCAGCTGCGTGGCTCCAGTGAGCACCAGGAAGACCAAAGAGCGGATGGTGAGGGTTACATGTTTGACCTTGACCTAAGGAAGGACAGAGCCAGCTCAGGCCTGGCACTTCTGGAAAGCAGGTTGGGACCTCTCCTGAGGAGCACAGTGGCTCTGGAAGCTTCCAACAGTGGCTGCCGCCCCCGCTCGGTGGAGACCTCTCTGCCTGGGTAGGGGCCAGAGCTCATGGCCACCAGGATCCTTCAACTCTTAAGTTTTTACACAGATGAGAAAAATAAACATCCGTTCACTAGAAAGATAAACACTCGTGGGCAACTAATGACGCATTCTGATGTTTGTTATCTTAACGTCCTAGTAGTTAGTAAAGCCGCTGTGTCCCCTAACCAAGCGTCTATCCACTGTCCGCAGCAGCGCTGATTTCTCCTGCCCCGCCATTGTTGGAGGCCACCCTGACTTGCCCTCCTGTCTCCACAGGCTGCGTCATCACCATCTCTGGACGCATGACCTTCACGAGCAATAAGTCCATGGAAATCGAAGTCTTGGTAGACGCCGACCCCGTGGTGGACAACTCTCAGAAGCGCTACCGGGCCGCCAGTGCCTTCTTCACCTACGTGTCCCTGAGCCAGGAGGGCAGGTCGCTGCCTGTGCCCCAGCTCGTGGTGAGTGTCCTGGGGAGTGGCCGCCCCTTCCTGCTGAGCTGGCCCTGGGGTTAGTGCCCTTGGGCCTCCCAGGAGAAGCTGGGCCACGTGAGTCCTACTGTCCTGTCCCGAGGGATAATAGTGGTACAGATCAGGCAAGGTCATGAAGGAATGCCTCATGGCTGGCAGCGAGGCGAGGCCTTGGAGTTCTACTGCCAGGGATGGGTGGAGCTGGGTAGACGGGACAAGAGAGACCCCTTTCTGAGCTCCTCATCGATGCTTTCTGCAGGGATCCAGGTTGTCTCTGGGTTCTGTGCCTTGGGGTTATCTGGCATTGTGTCTAAACACTAGAGTGGAGATGAGGACCACGCCTCGTGTCCCCCTCTCGGGTGACCATGGCCTGTGTGTCCTGCCTGATGAGACCGTGCCAGACCTGTGGACTTCGGGGCTGGGGTTTCCGGCTTCTTGGTCTTTCTCTGCCTCAGGCTGCAGGGCAGGGTGGTGGGTGTGTGCCCAGTCTTATGCCCCCACTCCACGTCCTCTGAGCTCTGTTGCATTTGAGAGCACGGTTCACATGGCCCAGAGAGGCAGCTTCCAAGTCTGTCATAAGAATGGAGGTTCCCTGTCCTGGCCAACGCCCAGGGCTCTGCAGCCTTCAGGCTGGTCCTGACTCCTCTTTGAACCAGTCCTTGTGTCTGTCGCTATGGGGACGAAGAGGAAACCAGAGCCGTGGGGTGAGGGGGCGGGGGCAGAGCGCTGGGGCAGGGTGGGCCTGCAGGCCTCTCGGGTGTCTGGCGCTCTTGCGGAAGCGGCCAGGCAGGGGACACAACCCCCGCCAGCCTGAGCCCTGCTTCCAGAAGTACTCACAGGCCCCACCGCCCCCACAGCGTCTGCTCCCCACGCAGATCTGAGCATTTGCTGCTCAGCCTCCTGGAGAGGAGCGTGGACTCAAACCTCCGCCTCAAGAACACGTTGCATTTAGAATCTCATTTCCTCCCAGAGTCCAAGCACAGCTCTGATGGCTTTCTCTGGGGCTGAGGCAGGCCAACTGCCTGGCCCTGGCCGCCCGTGGCCGCTCGTTTCTTGGTGGAAGCTGGGCCCTTCCAAGCTCACTCGCCCACCCTGTCCCTTCCTGAGCCCATGCCTCACCAGGGCCCGCAGGTGGCAATGCCTCTGACGTCCCCTTGCACAGCTCCCGTGACCGGGCCTCCTGGAACACCGCCTTCCCTTGGGGCTTGTGAGGCAGGCTTCCCTTTAGGCAGGAGGCCCCCCCAGTCCCTCTTCTCCATGTCCCCAGCCCATGGCCTCCTCGACAAAGCCCCCCCCCGCCCCGTCAGGACTGGCCGGGCTGCCCTGCTCCCCTTCATCTCCCCCACGACTCTTCCTTTGCTTATAAACCCTCCCCCACCGCTTCTGCCCCCTCTCTGGGCGGCAGGCCCCACACAGCTCTTCTGTCTTGTCCCAAGCCACTCCTCTACTGCTGAAAGTAACGCGCACCGGGGAGGGGAATGCCTGGCCCAACATGCTGCCGTCAGCCCTCGCAGGATGGCGTCCGCCTGGCCATGTCGCCTCAGCTGATCCGCAGTCCTTCCTCAGCCCTCGAAGTCACTGTGGACGGGCCCAACCTCTGTCCTCGACCTTCAGAGCCCTGTGTCTTGTCCTCCCACCGCGAATACCTCCTCTCGGGTCCTGCCTGTCTTCTTGGCCCTGAAGTGCAGGTTCCTGTTCTCTCCCAGGCCCCTCCGTGACACTTTCCCACTTGGCTGCCCCTAACCCCTCTGTCCTGGATACTGAATTCCGCTCTGCACACAGGCAAATTCCTGGAACCCTCTCCTTCCCAGCCTCCTGGGCTCGGCTTTCCTGGCTCTCTCTTCTCTCTGCAGCGTGGCCAGATCCCAGGACACGCTCTGCCTCTCCCTGGCTTGGCACAATTGACATGGAACTCTGCAGTGTCTGTAAGGACCCTTGGCCTCCCTGGCCACCCCGCGGTCCCCTCAACACAAGGCCTTGACCGGTCCTGACCTGTGTTCCCTCTCTTCTTGGGCAGCTGGGTCCATCTCCTGCGTTTTGGACAGTGTCCTTGTTCCCTGTTGACTCCCAAGTCAGCTTGGCCAGCCTGACTCTCTCTATCAGGTCTGCAGAAGCATCTCAAGCAGTTTGTCCAAATGGAACTCGCTATTCTTCCCCCAAAACTCTCTCTCCCCTTTCTGTGTTCCTGCTACGTAGGTCTGGGGACCCAGCTGGCTCCTCCCTGCTGCTCAGCCCCTGGGACGCCCACCCAGCACTGCCCCCTCCTGAATAGCTCTTAGGTCTCCCACTGTCCCATCCCCACCACCAGACCTCCACTCGGCCCCCAGCTGCTCCCTCCCCCGTTCCTGCTGCCCTTGGGCCCAGGGAGCTGAGAGTCAGAAATCTGGTTTGCTCTGTCTGTCTCCTCTCCCACCATACCCAGCATGGCCCCCCCGCATCTCTGACCACCCTCTCAGCCCCATC
>NW_007246413.1:0-11858 GCF_000164805.1 Carlito syrichta | reverse complement strand
CTTCCAAACCCACTCCTGCCTCGATGCCTTTGCACCCACCTGCTGTCTGAACCACCTTCTCCCAGTCCTCCCGGAGGCAGCTCCTTCCAGCATTTCTGAGACATCCTCCTCAAAGGACCCTGCCTGACCACCTTGGGCCTTGCTCTCATCTGGTGCCTCTCTCTATGCGCTGCTGCCTCAGGCACTTGCCACCATCTGAAACCATCTGGCATGTCCCTTTAGTATCCTCTCAGCTCCGGGACACCCTGGGGTTCAGGAGATGTCTGCAAGCAATTCCTAGGCTCTGCTCTCTCCCTCCTGACAGTCAGTGCAGGTTCCTGGAGACCCCTGGTCTCCCTTTCACCCCTCACAACCCCTCCTTGTGCAGATGCTGCTTGTGCTGTTAGGGCTGACACATCTGGGCACGGCTGTCCCACCGTTTGGGCTCTAGTCAAGACTCTAGACTTCCTAGTTGTGTTACTGTAGGCGTGAGCTTTTTGTGTGCCTCGGGTTCCTCATCTGTACAGCGGTGGTGGCCATAGTCCATACCACATGGGGTGGGTGAGGATTGGAGGTTGAGCTGTGGCTGCTGCTCACCTGTCCCCTGACCCTGGGGCCCTCTCACTGGGAGAGGAAGCAAGTGAAAACAGAGGGTGTGGGATGGCGTCAAGGACACTGAGGGAAAAAGCAGGAAGTATGCTGGGGCGAGTTCCTTCCCAGGAGGGCCTCAAGAGAGGCCTGAAGTTGGGAGGAGGGGAAGGCGCTGTCTCGTGGGAACTGCCCAGGTGAAGGAAGCAGTGAGGGCCGATGGCAGAGCTGCTGCTGTAACAGAGGAGCCAGGGGACAGTGACACGCCTGAGGCCACCCGCTGGGACAGGGCAGTGCTGGGGCCAGAGAGCGGGTGGGAGTCTGTGGGGCTTACCCAAATGGGCGTAAGATCTCAGACAGGCTGGACGAGCTGCACTTTGAAGGCTTTGGGGCATGTTGGGGATGTTCACAGGGCAGGAGACATCAGCCGCCTCCGAGCTGTGAGGGCACCTGCCTGGGAGGCTGGCAGCTGCTGCGGGCATGGCTGATGTCAGCCCACCCATGAGCGTTCCCTTCCCCCGCTGCTCCCAGCTGCTCCTGACTGTGCCCTGCACGCTGGGTGAGAGCAAGACCGTCATACCTACTGAGCATCCCGCCAGCTGGAGGAGACCAGTGCCATGACCACGCGAGGCCAGTGATCTGTGGACTCTAGAAGGGGGGCTCGGCACCCCATGTCCCCCACTCCCGGTGGAGACCAACCTGAGGGTCCCGTGGAGCATGGCCTTCCATCAAGGAGGCCCTGCTACTGGCTCTGTGACCGTCACGGAGCCACCTGGGAAGCAGTCCTGGGATGCCCTTTCTAGAATTCTACACCCTGGCTGAGAGTCAGGGTATAGGGGTGGCTAGCCCGGAGGCGGGGACTGCAGAGGGTGTGGGAGGGGTACTTGCTTGAAGGGAGACAATGGTGACCGTGTCCCCTGGGTGTGAGGCCAGCATGTGGCGGGTGTCATGTTGATCCAGGCTGTTATTTCTCGCTTGTTAAAGATGGTCTTTGATTCTTCACTGAGGTGTCCTGGGGCCCACCGATGTCAACATCGGTAAAAATAGCCTCTGGCGGGACAGGTTCTCCATAGAGGGATTTGCAGCTTGCCCCTGGGAACTGCCGGCATAGCACGGGCCCCGGGCTAGAGCACACGTGTGCTGCACACAGCAAACGTGCATGTGCAAGCGGTCCCTCCAGCGGTGCCCATGGTGGGCCCCTCCTCCTGCTCCGTCCCCCCCCATTCCCGCAGCTCCCCTTCAACCTCTGTCTATTTTTAGCTCCCCTCCCCAGGGCCCGGCTGACATGGAACGCAGCCTCAGCCTCTCGGTTTGGAGTTGCTTCTTGAATATTTTACGCTGGGGGGACTGTGGCACTGCTCCCGCAGCTGCCGGTGCTTTCCGGGCTAATTATCAGAAGAAACACATGCGGCGTGTGGAGCCAGTACCTGCTCAGCTACCCAGCCTCCCCTTGGCCATGTCCTCTGACCTCGGGGGTTGGGACTGAGCTCCAGAGCATTGACCAGGGCTGGAGAAGTGGCCTGTGGGGAGAGACCGTGAGAAATGGGGCTGGCACCAGAAGGGCCCAGCGCCTCCAACGGGAGTGGGAAGGCTTTTCAGTGCAGGAGGGTGAGAACCAAGTTGTGTCTGGAAACAGAGTGTGTCCCTGGCGCCTCGCGTGTGGGCTGCTCTTGCCTCAGTTTTTGCAGACGTGGGCGCTGCAGCCCCTGCAGGCCCCAGGGACACATGACATGTTGGCTAGAAATGTGAGTCCCAGCTTAGGATTGAGGAGCATGTATAGACAGGGCGGTGTGGGGAAAAGCCTGGAGCCTGCTCCAAGGGCATCGTCGCTGACAGTGTTGAGTGAGCACTTTAATACCATTGCCTTCTGGGATCACTTGGAAAATGAGCGTTTCTCCCCATGAGCCATGGCCCCAACTGAAATCCCACGTCTGCAAAGGCTGTCTTTGCAGAGTAGGTGGGGCCTGCTTTCTCCCAGAAAACTCAAACCAGGAGGATCTGACTCTAGAGCAGGCCTGTCCCCATTCTGAAGGGTCTTGCCGGTGCTTGAGGACCCTCATCTCCTAAGGTGGCAGCTCCCTGCTCCCTAGGACCTGAGCCTGACCCTGGGTCATGGCGTGGAGGGGCCTGGGGTCCCCCCAGGGGCCCTGTTCTTCTCCAAGACGCACCAGCTGCAGAAGTGGCTGCCACCTCTCCTGACCATGGCCTGGGGTGGTGAGAGGGACACCCATCCTGCTCCTAGGATGTAGGACAGAGAGGTCCCTATGTGGAGCCTTTCCATGGGGTAGGGTCCCAGGGGCTCCACTGCTTGGGGAGATCCTCCATATCCTGGATCCCCCTGCTGCCACAGGTTCCTGCAGGTAGTGAGGGGCCCCATCCAGTTCTGGAGAATTTTGTGACCACAAGAGCCACCAGGAGCACTCCATGGCCTTCTGCTCAGTCTCTGTGATCTAACCCCCAATGGGGTGTTCTGTGATCTAACCCCCGATGGGGTTTGCAGCACTTCGTATCTATTTCTCAGGCTAGAACGCAGTGGCACGCTCACAGCCACCACAGCATCAACCTCCTGGGCTCAGGGATCCTTCTGCCTCAGCCTGCCAAGTAGCTAGCACTATAGGCGTGTGCCACCATGCCTGGCTAAATTTTTTTGATTCATTGTAGAGACGAGGTCTCACCAAGTTGCCTAGGCTGGTCTTGAACCCATGGGCTCAGGCAGTCCTCTCACCTTGGCCTCCCAAAGTGCTGGGATTATAGGCATGAGCCACCATGCCCGGCCTGGAATAATTTTTCAATTGTTGACTGATTTAAGAAATTCAACTGCGGTTGGAGTGCAGGAGGCTTGTCTGTTCCTGGAAGGGCTCAGGGAGCCACCTGCCTGGTTTGGCTGTTTGTGAGGGGAGCCCTACCCCTTCCTGCCCCCACCCCGCTGCCAGCCCACAGCAGTGAGTCATGGACTAGAATATTCATGAAGCTTCTTGATCCAGTGTCATGCTCTCTTTTCCTCTTGGACGTGTTTAACAGGGAGTCCGTCTTGTGATGGGAAAACGCTAGAATCCAGGAGCTGCTCCTATCACCTCATTGGTTAGTGCCCAGGACCATCTAATGGCCTGTGGGTCTCACATCCCTAGAACCAGGGGTATGGGGACCGCACACAGATGGAAGACCGCAGCCTTCCCCTCAGCCCGACTCTGGCCTTGGCTCTGCCTGGCCCAGTGTCTTTCATTTGTCCATCTGCAGAGAGCTTTGGAAGGTCATCTGTGAGGAGACAGCTGTGCACCTGCCTCTTCTGTGCAGCACTGGCTGCTCTCTAGGTACCACCTTGGCCTAAGCTGGCTGCTGGGGCTAAAATCCCACCTGCATATGGTGAGCTGCTCACCAGATCTAGGGGGCACACAGCAGAGTGTGAGGTAGAACCCTGGGCCTGTCTGTGCCCCTTGCTCTCAGATCCATGCCATGCCTGTAGCCAGCCCACCAGCTGCCAGTGGTCAGGAGAGGCCTGTGGGCAGAATTTCCAGAGAGTGCAGTGGAACAAGGGGGGCATCCCAGCCAGACTCAGGGTGGTCTGGATTCTCCCAAGGCTGCCTTGGAAGGTGAGTTAGGGGCTGGGAAGCCTGGAAAGGTCATTGGGTCCAGATGAAGGTCAGGCCACTGGACAGAGTATGTATGTCCTAGAGCAGAATGAAGGGCCACCCACCCAGCTCAGTGCTTCCCCACCTGTTGGTGTGGTGTGCCCTGGCCAGGACCCTCTGAAGGCAGACACGTACAGGGCCCCGTGCTCAAAGGTGTAGGAAGAAACAGGCCCTGGGCCCCCCACAGGGTGGGAAAGAAGCAGAAGCCTCCCACTTTTGCATGTGCATGTCTGCACACTTGCATGCAGAAGCAGAAGCAAGTCTCACTCTGCCAGGAGAGTTTATGCTTCTCGGGGGGAAGGGTCCAAGCCCAGGTATGCTGGACGCCCCAGTCTTGCTCTATCACCATTGCTAGCCCCCATAAAGGCCCTCAGTCTGAGCCCTCTGGAATGGGTTGGGGACAGATGTCAGTGTGTTTATTGAGCCAGTTTAGAATTAAGGCTTTCTTGTTTGATCTTCACTTGTTTGGTCGGTCCTTCCTTCCTTCCTTCCTTCCTTCCTTCCTTCCTTCCTTCCTTCCTTCCTTCCTTCCCTCAGCAAGTGCCTTCTGGGCCCCTGCTGTGTCTAGGCACAGTGCTGGATTCCAACAGGGCAGAAAGGACTCCTCAGGGCACAGAGTGGGCACACGCAGGGCAGAGGTGCAGTAAGCACCCAGGCCTAGCCCGTGGCAGGTGCTTGGTGGCTGGCAGCTACGCTTGTTACTGGGTTATAGGGTGGGGACAGCCGTGTCTGCACTCCAGCACAGGAATTGTGAATAAGGAGTGCAGGGGCTGGGGTGCCCTGCACCTGTGAGAGGTGGTCCTGGGAGGCTGCAGCCAGGCCTGAGTCCTGACACCTCTCTTCCCCTGGCACAGGGCTGGATTGCCTGCCTCTGCCAACAGCTTCCTGTTGGCCTTTACACGGGGGCATTTCTCAGCCACATATGAGGGCAGATCCTCAGGGTCTGAACCAGTGTTGCAGGGTGAGGGAAGCCCCTGGCAAAGGTGTTTGTGGCTCTCTACACGGTATTATTTTTCGAGACTTCTGACTGCTTCTGCGAGGCTATGCAGTGAGTCCTGGGGGGCACAGCAGAGGAGTTCATTAACCCGAGTGTGCAGCCCTGGGAGTAAGCTGCAGCAGGAGGCTCGGCTGAGGGTGGGGCTTAGGTGAGCTGGACTTGGGGACACAGGTGCTGTGAGGTGGAGGTCCCCATGCTGAGCTCACCATTGCCTGTCTGCTGGGCCCCTCCACGCACAATGCCCTCAGCCAGCCATGCCGAGAGTCCTCGCTAACCAGAAGACATTTTAATTGCTTTTGTGATTGTCCCAAGACCCCTCTTGTCTCCCGTATGACAGGGGAGCGGGCACGCCACGTGGCTTCCTAATTAAGAAGGCCCGTGTCCCGCAGGCTCTCAGGAAGTTATTATATCGCCACTGGAAAGCCTCTTTGCACCAGACATTCATTAATTACAAAAAGGACAAGCTATTGATTTTACTGAGGGTGGAACTTAGTCACTCATCCTCCATGCCACATTCCAAATGTGTATTCTCAAAGCACAGAAAATGCAAAATGGAAAACATTTGGTTTACAGCGCTAGGCTCTGAAAGCCACAGGCTTCCCCTCTCATGGAAGAGAGCCCAGAAGACAGCACTTGGCAGGAAGTGCTGAGAGGAGGGAGGAAACAGACACAGACCAAGGCCCAGGCGGGAGGGAGTCAGGGCTTGGTGCTCCCTGAGCACTGAGGACTGAGCGCACTCGCAACCTGCTGCCCTGAGACCCTCCCCCAACCATGTTCCTGTGGGTGGGCATGACACCCTAAAGGCCCTTTTGCCTTATGATGGCCCCTTTGGCCATCTGGCCCTCCCCCAGGACAGTGCCTCAGGTGAACAGCCACCAGCCCCTCACCTGCACTTGGCCTCTGAGGTCATTTGAGAGGACAACAGGATTGCCCCACAGGCACACATGCATGCCTTAGGTACCACAGACACAAGCACACATGTGCATGCATCAAGTACCACAGACACATACCACACACACGTATATACAATATAGGAGCTCATGTGCACCAGGCACTGCAGACATACATGTACACAGTATGGGAGCTCCCATGCGTGCACACACAAGGTGTAGGAGGTCGCATGCGCCGGACACCACAGGAAGAATGTTGTCTTGTCACTTTGTTGAGTCCTCGTTTCACAGGTGGCAGAACCTGGCCCTGGGAGGCGGGAGCACACCTGAGGCCACACAGCCAGGCCTGTGGGACCCAGAGTCCTGCTCCTGGTCCCCGCCCATCCCTTCTACCAGGCAGGTGCCCGTGATCTACGGGGATCACCATGCCCCGAAGCACCCTTGCCACCTCTTTTCTCTGGCACGTGCACGGGGAGCCCCAGAGGCTTGGAGGAGCCTGCCCAAGGCCATGGGGGTTGCCCAGCGGCCAGAGCCACCAGCCAGTGCTCGGGAGGCACAAGCCCTTGCTCCCAGCAGCCTCAGGTACTACAAAGAAGTATTTGACTTCCCGTGGAGGAGCGCTTTCCTGCTCCCACCACCCCCAAGCCTCCATTAAACACAGCAACAGCCAACAACTTATGTATTTATTTACTTTGCCGGATGGAAGGACACGGCTGCAAGGAGGAGCAGCTGGTGGTGGGTGGGCCGCGCGGGAGCCATCTGTCTCGCCCTGTCAGCTCCTCACCCAGTGAGACGAGGCGGCCCCTTCGTCACTCGCATAGGAGAGCTGTTTATCAGAGTTCCCAGCCTAGGGAGGCTGATGCCCACCAGCCGTGGGCCAGTGACCCTCTCCCCCGCAGTGGAGACACGCCCTGCCTCCTTCTGCTCTGTTCCATTTCTTGGGTGGCAAGTGCGAGTCTTTGACTCCTGACTCCTGGGACTTCCCTGCCCTTGACTTTCCTTGTTGTAAACTCCTGCCCTGCAGGAGACTAGGGAGGAAAACCGTCCGCACCCTGGGCTGGTGGTGCTCATTTGGGTGCTCCATGCGGTGGTGTTGAGGCTACAGAGGCAGAACCCGACTCCTGCGCCTGCCTGGACTCCATCTCGGAGCCTTGGAACATCCAGGACAGGCCACTGTCCCTGAGACAGGAGAGCGGTGATGCCGCCAGCTGGCTCCTTCCTCCCAGACTCTTGGAAAGTCTTGGCTGCTCTCCGGCCAACCTCCTGCATATCCATCATCAGGCAGTACTTGCTTTGTCAAGGACGGGCCTGGCTCGTGGGCTGACTGCAAATATTAAACATCAGAGCAGCCTCGAGGCCCTTTGCTGCGCGCTGGCATCTCCCTCCATGCTGAGCTGACCACTAGAATGACCTGCACTGTGGTCTCTGACCTCCCCAGGTCACACCCTGACTGGCCTAGTGAGAGAAGCATCCAGAGCCCTTGACGTGCTCATTAGGGAACACTAGCGGCCTGTTGGTGGCTCAGGTGGTGAGTGGCTGTGGTCATCTGGGATGACTTGGTGGAGGTCAGGGCCTCACTCCTGAGGGGACAACACGGGGAATTCTGCTAGGCTGCATCACCACAGCTGCACATGAGGGCCAGGGAGGGTCGAGGAGACGTGACCCGCGCTGTCACCTCCCTGTATGGGCACCCTAGCACCTCACCGCCTCCCGCTGCCTGGCCCTGATAAGGACCCAACTTGGTGTCTCGATTATTCCCTGCAGGCGTCCAGATATTAGTGCTCCTGTAGGTGCAGCCACCGCCCCACCACCACCACCCAGACTGTATATCAGAAGGAAAATCCCCATGTGCTTGGGAAGGAGGTACCGGGCGATGGCCCGTGTCGGGTGCTCCCTGAGTGTGCCGGCAGCATGGCATCCTGTTGACATTGCAGGAAGCCTGGAGGAAGCCCTGGTGCTTGGCGTTGCTGAGCTAAACTTGGGCCCTGGCAGCCACACTTGTTACCCTCACACTCAGGAGAGCCACGGGGGTTGGAACCTGGGCCAGCAGGAGGCTGTGATCTTTGTTCTCCCCACTAGGGCTCCTGCAGGGCCCAGACTGGGACGGAGCGGGCACCAGCAGAGGGTGTCTTCGCCTGGGAAGCTGGACACTCCAGTCTGCCCCCTCCATGGTGGCTGAGCAGCCTCAGGTCCAGGTGGGCTCCAGGCTCCTTCTAGGGGGGCAGGCCTTTCCCGTTCACTGTGGAACCCTGGGGGTCTTGACCTTCCTCCCGGCTGACGAGTCCCACCCCTCGGCGTAAAATGCCCTGGAGGGCAGCTGCTCTGCCACTCACCCGCTCTGTCACCGTGAGCAAGTTACTCAACCTCTCTGTGCTTCACTTCCTCGTCACTAAAAGGGAAATAGTAATCTCGATGCTTCTTTGCGGGGTTGTCGTGAAGACGCTGAAGCGCTTGGCAGGCTGCCTGGCATGCGTGAGGACTTGTCCGATGCCTGCCACTCCCTGAGACCTGGTTGCCCAGAGAACTTCCCCTACCCCGGGTTAGCCTGGCGTGCACGGTCCGTGAGGGTGAGGGGCAGGGAGGCTTTTGCCAGCGGTGCTTCCTGCAGGCCAAACTGGTGGGACCACCCATGTCCTGGGTCTCTGTGGAAGGCTTGCTGGGTGGCTGAGGGCTGCTGGGAGTCACGCAGCCTCCGCTGTCCAGTGGACACAGGGGCTGGATTTAGCCCTAGCATCAATTTAGGAGATTCGAGCACTCCTCTGCTAGCTATGGCAGGGGGAGGGCCAGGCTGTCCGAAGCCCTGGGGTTCTGGGCTCTTGGGTGCAGGGTACCCTTTGGGCAGGGCTGTGCTACGTGTGTGGGGCCTGGGTCCCAGCGTACACCTGTGGGTAGGACTGGAGTGTTTCAGGTGTTGCCCTGAGGTTAGTCTTTGCACATCTGGGGGGTGAGTGTTGAAATCACTTCTGGTTTGCAGCCCATACACACAGAGCGCTAGACATCGTCCATGGCACTGCCCGAAGCCCACACTCGGGGGCATACAGTCATCGCTTCCCTACATATGACATGATCTCCCTATTCTTTTAAGAGTCAGAGTCTTGCTGTCTTGTCCAGGCTTGAGTTGCAGCGGTGCGATCGGAGCTCACTGCCGCCTCGAACTCCTGGGCTCAAGAGATCCTCCCACTTCAGCCTCCTGAAGTGCTGGGATTACAGGCGTGTGCCACCATGCCCAGCCCCTTCCCTACTCTTCTATGTAGCAGCTAGAGTGTCAGCTCCCTGAGGACAAGGTCTCCACACAGGGTGCTCCCTACATACCATGTGTACTGAATGAATTGAAGCTTCATTGTTGGAGCAGAGAAGCGTTTGGCTTTAGTTCGGGGCGTTTCCTCTGCTCTACTGCCTGTGTGTGCTGGGGTGGAGTGGGGGTATCTGCCACACCAAAACTTTCCTTGTTACTTCTGTAAACCACCAAGAGAGCTCTCACCTGTGGCGGTTGTGTATTTTAACTGTATCTCCTATCTCCTTACTGAGATACCATTACGTACTGTACAGCTCACCCATGTGAGGGATGCAGGTTTATAGTCTATTCACAGAGTCGGGCATCCATCACCACAGTCCGTTTCAGGACAGTTTATCGCCCCCAAAAATCACTGCACCCCTTAGCGGTCACTGGTCTCCCAAACCCCGCCATGCCCCCAAACCCCGCCATGCCCCCAGCCCCTGGCAATCCACTTTCTGTCTCTGGATTTGCCTCTTCTGGGCATTTCACGCATGAACAATAGGTGTCCCCTGTGCCTGGCTTCTTTTCACCATTTGTTTATTAATGCCTGCTGTTGAACTTGGACTGCTGAGAGGAACTTGGTCCTCGCGACAACCCCCTGAGGTGGATATTGGCCCATTTTACAGAAGAGGCACAAGGTGAATTGTGGGGGAAATTCACAGGACACCAGGAATCACGTCAGGCCAACCGCCCTCCCACCCTGGTCCCAGAGGCCAGGCTGGTTTCAGGGCAGAACAAAGAGGCCACATCAGGAAGGGCAGGTAGGGCCGGGTCCTGAGGCAGGCAAGCCTTCACTGAGCCCACTCTGCTGGCCTCTGCGCAGAGCAGCCCATTCCAGAGTCTGGGTGGGCTTGGACACTGGTTCTGTCCGGGTGTCTCCCAGGGTTGTCAGGCCAGCTGTGAGGACACGTGTGGCAGGCTGATGGCAGGGGAACATGGGCTCCAATTGCCATTCAGCCAATCCCAGGATGGTGGCAGGATTCCTTAGGAAAGGGATCCCTGGCCAACTCAGTGTGGGAAAGCCTGAGTTAAACAAAGTTAAACCAACTTATTTTACTTTGTGAGTTTCAGAATCTTGATTGCAGTGTGCGTTGTTCCTTGTAAGAGGCTATTTAGGGTGTGGGTCCCAGAGGTTCCACAGATCATCAAGGTTTCATTTCCCATTGGAGTTGGAGAAATAGAGGCCAGGTAGGCCTGGGGGGCCACTGAGACCCCCATTCCTGCTACAGGGCTGCAGTTGGAAGGGTGACATCAGGGGGCGGTAATGACAGTAGTCAGGGGAGAGAGCCTCATCACCCATGTGGGCGGCTTGCCCAGCGGGGTCTGCAGGTAGACAGCACCTCGAGCCCAGCAGCCCTTCCTCGGGCCCTCCCCAGGGTCCTGACCTCAGATGGGCCATTCCTGCCGGCCCTTCAGGGCGCCCAGGGTGATGGCTTCTGAGCTGTGGCGTCAGCTCCTCAGAGCCATTTGCCACCTCTCCCCAGGCCGCCTCCTGATCCTCTGGGCCCTGAGAGCATGTGGCTGATGACTCAGGCATGTGGGGACCAAGCTCCTCACGTCTCCCACATCTGTAGGTTCCCAGAAAGTCTCCTACTTCAGGCACTGGGCCCAGGTGGCATCCCCTCTGGTGCTGCAGCCCTTTCGGGGCTGAGCTCACTCGCTTTTGAGGACTCCTTCTCTTCCCAAGCATCTTGCTTTCTTTCCTCTCCCTGGGGACACGTACCTACCAGCTAGAGGGAGGACCCAAGAGCCAGGCTTTCAGGCCAGAAGGCACCCTGGTATGGCCCAGCCTGCCCCTCCCCTCTGTTCCTCACCCCATGGCGTCACCCAGGGCTGTCACAGCTGCTGCAAAGCCAGCAAAACCCAGTGCCAGCCCCACCAGGCCCTGACCCGGGGCCTGGACCTCACACCCACTGCCCAGGGCTCGTAGGGTCCCCTTGGAGGTAGCCAGGAAGCCGGGCTATGGATGAGGCAGGTTTTCCTCCACCACACCAAGCAGTTCCACCGGGAGAGGAAGGAAGTGGCCTCTGCCGTCCTAGCCTGGTGGCCCTACCCTTGTGTTTCTGGCACTTCAGATGTTCCCTGTTTGGGGCAGGAGTAGACAGAGAAGGGGCAGGGCCCTGCTACACAGTGTGGTCTGTGGGCCAGCAGCGTCATGTCACCTGGGAGCTTGTTAGAAACCAGTCTCGGCCCCGACTCCAGACCCACTGGGTCAGACTGCATATACGAGATCTCCAGAGGGTTCACTTGCACATGAAAGTTTGAGAAACCCTGAGCTAGCACATTCTGCCGGGGTGTGTACAGAAGCCTCAGCCTTGCCCTGCAGGGTGTGGCCATGTCTTCATGAGACCTTGTCAACCCCAGGAAGCCTAGGGGTCGTGCCCCCTGAGAATTGCTGCTAAAACTGAGAAAGAACGTTTCACTTTTCCTGCGCTATTCCAGGTCAAATTGCATAGCCTCACATTTTAGTTTTAAATAAGTCAGCCAGAGATCAAACC
>NW_007246412.1:173561-177736 GCF_000164805.1 Carlito syrichta | reverse complement strand
CTTTCTTTTCTTTTCTTTTTTTTTTTTTAATCAACAAACCCTCCCTGGCAAGAAAATGCTGGGAGAGACTGTCTAAGTGGGGCTTTTGAGCAGATGGCCAGGCCCCTGGTGCAACAGCATGTGCTGCAGCTTCTCTGCTTTATCTCTGGCTCTTCCCAGGTCACAGAAGTGGAGCACCATTGTTTCTTTAAAACTGACAGAAGTTTTCCTTTGGAAAAGGGGCAGGGAGACACTATTGCCCCAGCTGTTCCCTCACCATTGAAGCAGGAGAGAGACTGCCCCGGACTTTGCCTCATCACTCCAGCACCTTGCCGGACACTGGAAGGGGCTGTGGACAGAATCCAGAGGCAAGTTCCCATGGAAGAGGACAAGAGAGGTGCCCCACCACCATAGTGAAGGCGTGGCAGGAAAGTGCTCTGACTTGCTCACCACAGACCAACAGATCCAATCTCTGTGACTGGCAGATCAACTACTCAGGGCTTGAACGTGGGCCAAAGGGAATATCCTGAGAGCACAAACATCAGAGGGACCTGACAAGTGCTGAGTTCCAGACACCCCACATCCCCTACCCTGATCCAGTTGTGGGACAAAGGGTGTGGCTAGAAAAGGAGGAGCAAGAACTCCAAAGAGATCAGTTGTGAGTCCGGGGCTGACCCAAACCCCCTCCTCCCCAGCAATCCTCTGAACATCAGACCCACACAACGGGCCATGACTGAGCGGGATAAACCCAGGGGGAGCCTGGACATCAGTCACAATAGGAGAGCTCCATTCCAGGATAGGCCTGGTTGGGGGCACCCCAGTGAGAGTACATATATGGGGAAAAGACAGTCCCGTACCTCCCCACCAGAGATTTCCCTGACCAAAGGAGAGTGGGAGGGGAGGCCTGCAGCCCCACCCACCTCCACTGTCTCACCTCCTTCCCTGCTTCATTGCCTGAGGAGAGAGTGAAAGAGGTGGCTCTGCAGGAGAGACCTGACTAGAGGAACAATTATAGAACCTGCCACAAAAGAGCAGGTTTTTTTGTTTGTTTGTTGCTGTTTTTGTTTTTTAAATGTTCAATTATTTTTTAATTTAAAAAATTTTTTGACTGTTTGTTAGCTCATCTATTTTTAAAATATTTTTCCTTTGTGCATGAATGTGTATGTGAGGGTTTGCTAAGCATCCCTCCCCAAAATTTTATTTTTCTTTTCTTTTTCTGTTTATTTCTTCTTTTATTTGTCATTTTCTGTTTATGTGTGTATGTGGATGATTGAGTGTTCATCTTTTGATTTTGTTGTGGTTGTTGGTTTTTGTTCTTTTGTTCTTCTGGGTTTTCTTATATTCATTTTTTATAGTTTAAGGGGTATGTAAATAGATGTGTGAGGGTTTAAAATGAATCTTTTTTTTCCCCTTCAATTTTTCTGTTTTTCTTCTCTTCACTTTGTGCTAGGCATGTGTGTGTGTGTCTAATTTTCTTGGGGATCTTTTTGTTGCTGATTGTTTTGTTTTGTTTTGTTGTTATTATAGTTTGTTTTGTAGTGTGTGTGTAGGTGTTCAATTGCTTTTGCATTGGTTTCTGCTTTGCATCGTCATATAGAGTGGTATTGGGGAGTGGGTCTCAGGGAACACATACCACAATAAGTGAACATTTTAATTTGCAAGTAGTATCTGACTCCTAGCGCCCCATCCCCCACTTTATTCAAATTTCAAAAACTATAAGAGACAGCAAAGCTTCCCATCCACCATCCTATGTCAAAATAGAACAAATCCAGAGCCCAGATCAGGGAAGAATAGAGGTATGACCAAACATCAGAAGGGAAAGCCTCTCCCACTGACACTAAATAACAGAACTAAAGAGAAAAGCAAGAGATCTGTCACAAATGAGAAAAATCCAAAGGAAGACCTCAGGCAATTTCAAGTGTACCAAAGACAAAACTCCTGAAAAACCAGACCTTGGTACCCAAACAGTGGAAGTCATCAAAGACTGTCCCCAGGATATGACAGGGATTAGGGAATGGATGGAAAGAGTGAATAGGACTCAAGAAAGACAAGAGAGAACACTGAGAGAACTTGTAACAGAGATTTGGCTATAAAAAATTTCATCCAGGAAATAAATAATAAGATGACAAGCATGGAAAGCAGAATTAATCTAGCTGAAGACAGAATTTCAGAACTTGAAGACCAGAACATGGAATTAACCCGA
This sequence comes from Carlito syrichta, assembly GCF_000164805.1. Taxonomy (NCBI): domain Eukaryota; kingdom Metazoa; phylum Chordata; class Mammalia; order Primates; family Tarsiidae; genus Carlito; species Carlito syrichta. Next base: position 175,554 of record NW_007246412.1, on the reverse strand, counting down.
TATGTAAAAAACATAGAAAGAAGATTCAGAAAAAAGAACAAACCCTATAAGAGATATGCGATCCTATCAACAGGTTGGAACTACACCAAATTGGTATCCCAGAAGAAGAAAGGGAAATGGAGAATGACTTGGAGCAAGTATTCCAGGAAGTAATCCAAGAAAACTTTCCCCATCTCACCAGAGATGTGACCAGTCAAGTGCCAAGAGATACAGAGAACCTCCACAAGACATCAAATGAGAAGTCCAACCCCTAGACATACAGTAATTCACCTACACAAAGCAGGCACAAAAGAAAAACATCCTAAAGAAACAGACAAAAAGGTCAGACTTCCTACCAGGGAAAACCAATCAGAATAACAGCAGGCCTATCAGCAGAAACACTATAAGCAAGAAGGGATTGGAGTCATCAAAAATAAGTAATTTAAACCTAGAATTTCTTATCCAGCCAAGCTCAGCTTCATCAGTGATAGAGAATTAAAATCCTTCCCAGACATCCAATCCCTAAGAGATTATGCAACTTCCAGACCAGCTTTACAGGAGACACTTAAAAAGATATTAAGCACAGAAGAAAGAAGAAAAAGATTGACCACACACTTCCCAAGAGAACAGCAGATCACAGAATCAGCAGAGAACACAGCGCAACAAGAAACTTGAAAATACACACATACATTAACCCCAAAGCCAAAAGAAAACAAACAAAGGAAAATTTTATAAGAAAGAACTTCATGACAGGGATAAACAATCATATTTTAATAATCAGCCTGAATGTGAATGGACTAAATACACCACTGAAAAGACACAGAATGGTGAACTGGATAAGAAACCATGACCCAATTATTTGCTGCATCCAGGAGACTCATCTCACTTCAAGGGACACACACAGACTCAAAGTGAAGGGTTGAAAAATGAGTTTCCAGGCAAATGGATCACAAAAGAAGCCAGGAGTTACAATCTTAATATCAGACAAAACAACCTTTAAGAGATCAAAAATTTAAAAAGATGCAAAAGGACACTACATAATGATAAAAGACTCAATCTATCAACAAGAAATATCCATCCTAAACATATATGCACACAACACAGTAGCACCAGCATTTATAATGCAACTACTAAGCAAACTAAAAAAAGATATTAACCCTAACACTATTATAGCAGGGGACTTGAATACCCCTCTGACAACCCTAGATAGATCATCGAGGTAAAAAAATCAACAAGGAGATCCAGAACCTAAACTTGACACTTGACCAAATGGACTAAATAGATACCTACAGATTATTCCACCCAACAACCACAGAATATACTTTCTACTCATCACCACATGGAACATACTCCAAGATTGATCACATCCTTGGCCATAAATCAAGCATAAACAAATTCCATAAGGTTGAAATCTTGCCATGCACATTCTCAGACCACAGTGGAATAAAAATAAATATCAACACCAACAACATTTCCCCAAAGCCCACAAAGACATATACACTAAATAGCATGATGCTGAACAACTGCTGGGTCAACACTGAAATCAAAGCAGAAATTGAAAGATTCCTGGAAACAAATGAAAATGAAGAAACATCTTACCAAAACCTCTGGGATGCCCTGAAAGCAATTCTCAGAGGGGAATTTATATCTCTACAAGTACACATCAAGAAAATGGAAAGATCAGAAGTTGAGAGCCTAACAAATTACCTAAAGGAGCTGGAAAGAGAAGACCATCAAAACCCCAACTGTGGCAGAAGAATCCAAATCACCAAAATAACAGCCCAAATACGGGACACAGAAGACAAAAATATCACAGAAAACATCAACAAAACAAAAAACTGGTCCTTTGAAAGAATTAACAAAATTGATGGGCCCCTAGGCAGAATGACCAAGAAAAAGAGAGAAAAAACCCAAATAAACACAATCAGAAAAACAAAAGCTCAAATCACAACTGACCCTGAAAAATACAAAAGATTATCAGAGATTACTATGTACACCTGTATGGAAATAAACT
>NW_007246412.1:160652-173541 GCF_000164805.1 Carlito syrichta | reverse complement strand
CCCACATTGAAACAAGAAGACATTGGAACACTAATAGACCAATTAAAACCCAGGAAATTGACTCTGTCATAAGAAAACTACATACAAAAAAAGCCCTAGACCGGATGATTTTCCAGTAGAATTCTACAAAACCTACAAGGAGGAGCTGATACCAATCCTACTGAAAGTATTCCAGGCAATTGAGAAAGCTTCGCAAATCATTTTACGAAGCTAACGTCACACTGATACCCAAGCCAGGTAAAGATCCAACAAAAAAAGAGAACTATAGGCCAATATTCCTTATGAACATAAATGCAAAAGTCCTTAACAAGATTTTAGCAAATCGGATCCAAAAACACATCTCAAAAAATCATCCACCATGACCAAGTAGGCTTCATTCCCAGGATGCAGGGCTGGTTCAACATTCACAAGACCATAAATGTCATTAAGTACATCAACAAATGTAAAAACAGGAAACACATGATTATCTCATTAGATACTGAAAAAGCTTTTGATAAAATCCAGCATCCTTTCTTAATAAAAACCCTCAAACACCTAGGTATAAAAGGGAAATACTCCAAAATAGTAAGTGCCATCTATGATAAACCCATAGCTAACATATTGCTAAATGGACAGAAACTGGAAGCATTACCCCTGAAAACTGAAACAAGATAAGGCTACCCACTCTCACTCCTCTTGTTCAATATTGTGTTGGTAGTCCTAGCTTGGGCAATTAGACAAGAGAAGGAAATCAGGGGTATCTAAATAGGAAAAGAGGAAGTCAAGTTGTCCTTCTTTGTTGATGATATGATGCTACACCTTGAAAATCCAAGAGAATCTATCAAAAACCTGCTTCCACAGATAAATGACTCTGGCAAAGTCTAGGGTACAAAATAAATGTGCAAAAGGCAGTTACATTCCTATACACCAACAACAAGCAGGCAGAGACCCAAATAAAAGGCACAATCCCATTCACAATAGCCACAAAAAAAAAAATGAAATACCTTGGTATCTTCCTATTCAGAGAAGTGAAAGATCTTTACAATGAGAATTATAAATGCAGCTCAAAGAAATCCAAGAAAACACAAATAGAAAAATATTACATGCTCATGGGTAGAAAGAATCAACATTGTTAAAATGTCCATCCTACCAAAGGCAATCTATAGATTCAACGCAATACCCATTAAGTTACCAGCATCATTCTTCTCAGACCTGGAAATGACAATACAGAAATTCATATGGCAACATAAATGACCACAAATATCCAAAACAATCCTTAGCAAAAGAAACAAAGCAGGAGGTATCACACTTCCAGACTTCAAACTTTACTATAAGTCTACAGTAATCAAAACAGCCAGGTATTGGTACAAGAACAGGCACATAGACCCATGGAACAGGATAGAGATTCCGGAAGCAAAGTCTCAATTCCTCAACCAACTCATCTTTGACAAAGACTTCAACAACAACCACTGGGGAGAGGAGAACCTATTCAGTAAATGGTGTTGGGAAAACTGGCTGACAACATGCAGAAGATTGAAACAGGACCCCTACTTATCTCCATATACAAAAATGAACTCTAAATGGATCAAAGATCTAAATGTAAAACCTATAAGAATCTTAGAAGACGCAGGAGACACCCTTATGGAAATTGGAACTGGCAACCAATTCCTATTCAGAACCCTATAGGCCAATGCCTTAAGAAATAAGATAGTAAGTGGGACCTCATCAAACTAATGAGCTTCTGCAAAGCAAAAGAAACCATCAAGAAGGTAGGGAAACAGATCACAGAACGGGAAAAAATATTTGCCAACTGTATATCTGACAAAAGCCTAACATCTAGGATCTATAAGAAATTCAAATGTGGCAAAAGGAAAAAAACAAACAGTCCCTTTAAAAAGTGGGCAAAAAACCATGAATAGACACATCTCAGAAGAAGTTATACAGGTAACTAACAGACACATGAAAAAGTTGCTCAGCCTCACTCATCATCAGAGAAATGCAAATCAAAATCACATCGAGATGAGAGACCACCTAACCCCAGTAAGAATGACCATGATTAATAAAACAAACAAACAACAGACGCTGGTAAGGATGCAGAGAAAAAGGAATGCTTCTACACTGCTGGTGGGAATGCAAACTAGTGCAACCTCTTTGGAAGACAGCGTGGCAATTTCTGAAAGGACTAGAAATTGACTTTCCATATGACCCACCAATTCTCCTATTGGGAATATACCTGGAGGAACTCAAAGCATTCTACAGAAAAAATACCTGCACACATAGGTTTGTTGCAGCTCTATTCACAATAGCAAAAATATGGAACCAACTATGTTGCCCTTTGAAACTGGACTGGATAAAGAAAATGTGTACATATACACAATATTATGCAGTCATAACGAAGGACAAATACATGGACTCCGCAGCAACTTGGATGAATTTGGAGTCAATCATACTCAGTGATCTATCTCAAAAACAAAGAACAGAGTACCATATGTTCTCACTCATAAGCAGACCATGAACAATTATAATACTATAAGAAAACATTTGGCAGTAATGGGAAACTGTCAGGGGAGGGGGGTGGGATTGGCAGTTGAGGGAAATTCTAGGGAAGGGAGGGACATACCTCAACAACAAGGGTACCTGCATAATCAATGTTTGTATAGCTAACTCTGAATTGTACCCCACATCTTTATAATAAAAATTAAAATTATAAAAAAGAATACAATACATTGTTGTTAACTATAGTCACATGTTGTACAATAGACCTCTTAAACTGATTTCTCCCATCTAATTGAAACTCTGCATCTTTTTTGAACACTCGTTTTAAACTTGACATTGGCATTCCCAAGTGCCAGAGAATTTTATGGGAAGAGCTAGAGTGTACAGCTTTTAGTAGCGTAGCATGCTCTAATGTTGCTCTGATCAGTTACATTTCTGTTGTTAGCTAAGGAGGATGGAGGAGTTGTTGTGTGGGAGGGGATAGATATTTAGAAAAGACCAAGCAACTAAAGAGTAGACCAGCCAAGCCAAACCCAAGCTGCAGGCTACTCACCCAGTTTGCCTGGAAACATGTTTTCAGACCTGTCAAATAGAACCCAGAGTATTTCTCTTTTCTCTTTTTTATTCTTGATACCACCACAGAAGATTCTCTGGCCATTTAAAACTCAACGGCCACATACTATTTCCAAAGGAGGGAAAAAGAGTCAGGTCCCCACATATCCCGAGTTTGAAAAATTTTGAAATACATATTTTTAGTTCTTCCCCAAAAAAGTTTAGTTCTCAAAAACTCTGTTTATAATAAATCATACATCTGTTTTTAAATTGTAATCAACTATAGGGTGAAAGCAGCTCTTTTATAAAAACTCTGAAATTAAAACAACCACTTAACACTCCAACCTAATGCCTGCAGTAAATCAAATGTCTTTGCTGTTTAGGTTTTAGCTGAACAGGTCCATATAAAAAGGGAGTTTTAGCACTATTTATAAGAAGAATTGTCTCTCCAAACCCATCCAACAATTTTTTTATTCTTTAGGTAAAAACGTCAACAGGAACTTAAGTGGGGTATAGGCAGGCTACCAATAACTTTTTATGCCAGACGTTATATAACAAGGTCAGATTTTAATGTACACACAAATGTACAGCAGCTTAAAAAAGCAGTTGTTCAAAAAGGTGTCCAATAAATCATTGCCACAGGGCTGGGAGTATGGCAAGGATATCTGAGCTAAAACGACCGCTCTGTCCCTAGCACACCGTGTGACTTGGACACATCACTTAACCCTTCTGCTTCTCAGCCTCCTTGTATATGATGTCTCTACTATTCACTCTATGTCTTTTCAGATCAAACTCTCTAGAGAACAGTCCACGTAGCAGTGTTTCTCTACATGTTCCCTATAAGACATTTGGTCATGATCCTTTCTACAAATCTGTTCCAAGAAGGGCATAATCCAGTGGCTTTTTGTCTAGACAAAACAAGATTTCTACCTTCTCCAAAAAAAGAAGAGAGAAATAAGAGTAGCACAGCATAGAAGGAAAAGTATTATAAGTCAGGAAAACCAATTTCCAGCCCTGGATCTACCACTCCCTGATTTGAGAAAAGACACTTGACCTTCAATGTGTTGGTTTCCTCATCTGTAAAAGATGAGGCTACAATATGGCCTACTTGTATATAAAAGCCCATGGTACTGACAAATGAATAGACAAGAATGGAGAAGAAAGTCCAATACAGACCAACTACTTATGAAAATCTAGTTTATGGAAGTGGTGGAATCTCAAATAACCAGAACATGGTGGTAATCTCTTTAATAAGTAATGTTGAGACAACTGCATAGCCATTTGGAATAAAGATGAACTTAGATTCACTTCTAACAACATGTACAAGAATAAACTCCAAATGGATCTGGAATCCAAGTGTAAAAACTGAAGTCATATAAGTTCTTCAAGAAAAAAAAATGGGTGAATGCCTCTATAACCTGGGTGAAGGAAAATGTTTCTAAAAGAAATTCAAAATCCATGTGCAATAAAGGAAATATTAGCAAATTTGAAAATTTTGACTATTGCAATTAAAGACAAAAAACAAATAGCAACCCACAATGTAGATTTCAGTAAAGGGTGAATTGTTCCTAATTTTTTTACTTTAAAATTGGGGGGAAAAACTCAATAGAAAAATGTACAAAAGACTCGAACAGAAAATCCAGCAAAAAATGAGATATTTTTTAAAATCCTCAAACATATAAAAAGATGTTCATGTTTACTCATAATAAGAGAAAAACATATTAAAACTACACTGGGGATGATATGATACTATACCTTGAAAATCCAAGAGAATCTGTCAAAAACCTGCTTGCACTGATAAACGACTTTGGCAAAGTCTCAGGGTACAAAATGTGCAAAAGACAGTTGCATTCCTATACACCAACAACAAGCAGGCAGAGACCCAAATAAAAGGCACAATCCCATTCACAATAGCCACACAAAAAAATGAAATACTTGCCATCTTCCTAACCACAGAAGTGAAAGATCTTTACAATGATAACTACAAAACCCTGCTCAAAGAAATCCAAGAAGATACAAACAAATGGAAAAATATTCCATGCTCATGGATAGGAAGAATCAACATTGTTAAAATGTCCATCCTACCAAAGACAATCTACAGATTCAACGCAATATCCATTAAGTTACCAACATCATTCTTCCCAAACCTGGAAATGACAATACAGAAACTCATATGGAAACATAAACGACCACAAATAGCCAAAATAATCCTTAGCAAAAGAAACAAAGCAGGAAGTATTACACTTCCAGACTTCAAACTTTACTATAAGGCTACAGTAATCAAAACAGCTGGGTATTGGTACAACAACAGGCGCATAGACCAATGAAACAGGATAGAGATTCTGGAAGCAAAGCCTCAATTCCTCAACCAACTCATCTTTGACAAAACCTCCAACAACAACCACTGGGGAGAGGAGAACCTATTCAGTAAATGGCGCTGGGAAAACTGGCTGACCACATGCAGAAGATTGAATCAGGACCCCTACCTATCTCCATACACAAAAATGAACTCCAAATGGATCAAAGATCTAAAGGTAAAACCTCAAACTACAAGAATCTTAGAAGACGCAGGAGACACCCTTATGGAAATTGGAACTGGCAACCAATTCCTATTCAGAACCCTAAAGGTCAATGCTTTAAGAAATAAGACAAGTGGGACCTCATCAAACTAATGAGCTTCTGCAAAGCAAAAGAAACCATCAAGAGAGCAGGGATACAGCCTACAGAATGGGAAAAAATATTTGCCAACTGTATATATGACAAAGGCCTAACATCTAAGATATACAAGAAACTCAAACGCGCCGAAAGGTTAAAAACAAACAGCCCCATTAAAAAGTGGGCAAAAGACATGAATAGACACTTCTCAGAAGAAGATATATGGGCAGCCAACAGACACTTGAAAAAATGCTCAGCCTCACTCGTCATCAGAGAAATGCAAATCAAAACCACATTGAGATACCACCTAACCCCCAGTAAGAATGGCCATCATTAATAAAACAAACAACAACAGATGCTGGCAAGGATGTGGAGAAAAAGGAATACTTCTACACTGCTGGTGGGAAAGCAAACTAGTGCAACCTCTTTGAAAGACAGTGTGGCAATTTCTGAGAGAACTAGAAATTGACCTTCTATATGATTCAGCAATCCCCCTAATGGGAATATACCTGGAGGAACTCAAATAATCCTACAAAAAAGATACCTGCACACATATGTTTGTTGCAGCTCTATTCACAGTAACAAAAACATGGAACCAACCATGTTGCCCAACGAAGCTGGACTGGATAAAGAAAATGTGGTACATATACACAATGGAATATTATGCAGCCATAAAGAAGGACAAATATATGGACTTCACAGCAACTTGGATGGATTTGGAGTCGATCATACTCAGTGATCTATCACGGAAACAAAGAACAGAGTACCATATATTCTCACTCAGAAGCAAACCTTAAACAATTATAATACTATAAGAAAGCATTTGGCAGTAATGGGAAACTGCCAGGGGAGGGGAAATGGACTTGGCAGTTGAGGGAAACTGCTAGGGGAGGGAGGGGCATACCTCATCAACAAGGGTACCTGCATAATCAATGTTTGTATACTAACCCTGAATTATACCCCATATCTTTATAATAAAATAAAAATAAAAATTTTAAAAACTACACTGGGATGCTATTTTGTTCTTCCCATCAGACTGATAAAAATTCAAAATCTTGGTATTTTGTTGGCTTGCCTGTTAGGGAAAATAGCTTAGAAGAAAGTAAACCTATAGTAGCAATGAGCATAGTTAGTGCCTCAATCTTTCTAAATACCATTCTTCATCAAAAGAAAACAGAGCTCCTTAGAGAAATGGCTGATTTCAGGGCTGTCAGAGAAAATGTGCTATGAGTCTGAAATGTCTTATTGAACCAACAAATAAGAAAGTGATCTAAAAAATGATGTGAACATATCAAAAGGATCCAGGAACTATTTTGAAAGGACTTCAACTAGCCAAATCTCCGACAATTTGAACATTAAAAGAAATAAAGCTAGTAATAAATTATAACCTACTGAATAAAATAGGAATTCATGAGTCAATATTGATAATAAAGAGATAAGGAAGTAGGACACGAAGAGAGAGTTTCTCTTTATTGTAAAATTTAACCGATAAGTGTGGAAAAAGTGGAAGAGTTTGAAAATCAGTATCTGGCAATCATACTAGTAATGATTGGTGCAGGCAAGAATCATCAATGAATTTTCAAGTTTGATGAGAAGTAGGGTATTTTTGTGGTCTCAAAGTGTGTCTCCATTGATTACTTATTAGTTACATAAGAGAAAATAGCAATTGTACAGTGGAGAAACCAGAGAACATCTGGACCAGGTTATCAAAATTAATATCACCAAGGAAACACAGACAGACATCACATGCTTCTAGATTTGATAGGCTGGGAAGGATATGTTATCCTTCTGGCATATTCTGACTGAGAATGCAGAACTTTAACCTGATCATGAGGAAATATGCAGACAAACCCACATTCACTGATGTTCTGTAAAATACTTGGCCTATTTTCTTTTAAAAGTTTCAGTGTTATGAAAGGTAAGGAAATGTAAAGAACTGTTTCAAATTAAAGAAGTCAAAAGGATCATCGCAACTAAATGCAATGTGAATTTTAGACTGAAACCTGTACTGAAAGGGGGGAAATGTTGTTTGTTTGTTCTGTTAAGGACATTATTGAGCAGTGGGGAAAGTTAAAATATTAAATACACTTTATTTTTTTTAATTTTTTTTTCTTAACTTTAAAGATGTGGGTTACAATTCAGGGTTAGGTAAACAAATGTTCATTATGCAGATACCCTTGATGAGGTGTCCTTCCCTCCCCTGGCAGTTTCCCACTACTGCCAATCCCATCCCCCCCCTCCCCTGGCAGTTTCCCACTACTGCCAATCCCCCCACTTCCCCTGGCAGTTTCCTACTTCTGCCAATTCCTTTCGTATAGTTGAAATGCACTTTAGAGTATCATCTCAGTGTTAAATTTCCTAAATTTGATACTTGTTCTATGATTATATAAGAGGATATCCTTTTTCTTAGGATATACATAATAAGGTTTTAGGAGAAAAAGGGGCATAATGTATATAATCTATTCCCAAATTTTCTGATAAAAAATAAATTATAATATGAATTTTTAAGTATATGCTGGAAAGGACACAGTATAAGATTTAAAGATAGACTTCAGTTAAAAATTATATCTTTACCACTGACTTTTGACTTTTGGCAAGTTTTAACCTCTTAGAGTCTAGTTATCTAATGCTTAAACTAGAATAAAAGAATCTGTCTCATAGTAGATTGTGAATATAAATAGGAAAATTTATATAATAAAGTGCCTGGTGGCACAGAAAATACTGAAAAAATTTGTAACTTCCTCTTTTCTGTCACCTCTTCCTACTAACTAAATGCTAGAATATTTTGGAAGCACATTAACTTTTTTAGGCTGCTAAAATACAATCAAGTATGTAGATGCAGAGTTGTCATCAAATTAATAGAAGCAGCCTCAAATAGTTAGCAATGTGTCAATCCAATGTTTATATCACTTTCTATGTATTACAGTTTCACAAGACAATGTATTATAGCATTATGTATTATAGCATTATAATAATGTATAATAGTATCACATTTGGATTTGAACAGCAGCTCCACCAGTTACTAGTATTGATTTTTCAAACCTCAATTTCTCACCTATAAGTCATGCATAATACCATCTTGCATAATTATTAAAAGGGCTAGAAAGAATATATGGAAAAAATTTTGTTACTGGCACAAAAATATGGTCCTGTAAATGGTAGATATTACTATTATAGACACCAATAACTGTCTACTGATTCAGTTTTACAATCCCTGACAAGAGGGGTTTTTTTTTTTAAGTATAAATGAATTATGTTCTAAGAAGAAAACAGAGGAAAAAACTGAGTCCTGCTTAATTAATTGCTAGGGAATAGTTCAATAATCTATAATTTCAGACATTGTATTATGGATATAAAAGTAGCTAGTAATGTAAACAAGAACTAAAGAGACATTTTGTAAAAGAAAACAACAAACATATGAGAAAATATTCAACATCACTAATCATCAAAGAAATTGCAAATTAAAACCACAATGAAATACCATCTCACACCAGGAAGAATGGCTATTTTTTAAAAGTCAAAAAGCAACAGATATTTGTAAGACTGTGGAGAAAAGGGAATGCTTATATACGGTTGGTGGGAATGTAAATTAGTACCAACTATGGAAAATTAGTACAAACTATGAAAACAGTATGAAAATTCCTCAAGGAATTAAAAATAGAACCACCCTTTGATCCAGCAGTCCTACTACTGGGCATACAGCAAAAAGAAAAGAAGTCATTATATATAAATATAAAAGAAGTCACATACACACACACACACACACACACACAGAATACTACTCAGTCATAAAAAAAGAACAAAATCATGTCTTTTGCAGAAACATGGATAGAACTAGAGGCCATTATCTTAAGTGAAATTACTCAGAATCGGAAAATCAAATACCACATGTTCTCACTTATAAGTGGGAAGCTAAACAATGTGTATACATGGACACACAGAGTGGAATAATAGACATTGAAGACTCCAAAAGGTGGGAGGATGGGAGCGGGTGAAGGATAAGAAATTACCTACAGGGTACAATTTACATTATTCGGGTGATGGTTACACTAAAACACCAGACCTTACCACTACACAACATAATCATGTAACAAAAATACACTTGTACCCCCTAAATCTATAAAGATACAAATAAAATTTTTAAAGTTTTTTTTTTTTAAGAACTAAAGAAAGAGAGAACAAAGAAATTTTTCTTTTTCCTTAGTAACAAAAGAGTTTTTTTAATTTCTCTTGGAAGTAGATGATAACAAAGCTAAGAATGAAAATAATGACCACTCAGATAAAAGATATAGAAAATGAAATACTGCCCAAATGACAGGAGAGTATTCTGAAAAGCTGAGCAGAAAGCCCCTGAAAAAGAGTAGACCATCACCAAAGATTTCAGGGTTTTAGGGACTGGAAAATTCCTTGGTTCCCTTTAATGATCTGAGTGGTCCCAGGTGCTATTTTATTTCAAGACGAGATTCTGTAGGGCTCTCAGTTTCCATATGAACACCACAGATTCCATTTTAGGAGTAGTAAAAGGGAGAGAAGGACTTTCTGCTAGTTTCTAAAGCACTGTTTATAGAGCTAAAGTACTGGGCTTTCCTCCTGGGTGGATTTTTCCCAGATGTGCTCTGTGGGAACTCAGCCAATGAAGTGTGATTTCCCATCCCCTAGTCTATTACCACCCCATGGTTTAAGGATAAAGGTGATTAAGAAAGTTTACAAAGTAGAAGTCCAATATGGAATTCTATAGAACACTGAAATCTTGTGAGTGTGGCAAAGCCACTAACTGTGTAATTATAAGATCAAAACAACTAAAGAAATGAAATGATTGAAACTGGAACCCAGAATCTTTGAAAGATTACATCTGGAGATGTCACTCATATTAATGCAGACAGTAGTACCATAATGAAGCAAATCAAGTGTGAAATGGAACTCAATATTGAAACTGTGGAAGTATATCCACTTTCCAAATGTCAATGTAAACATCCAGGATATTGTTGAGTTCCTCTTCTAATCCAAACTTGGGGTAGACCCAGCCCACCAGCCTCCCTGGACTGCTCCAATCTCAGCCAATCCTGAGAAGCCTCCAGGAGAATAGAATTTTCCCTTTCCCTACACCTGGTTTCTTTTAGGCAGTGATGCCAATTAGAAGAATGGGTGAGGCAATAGGTATGTTCATTTAATGTTCTATTTATGGCCTACTAAAATTTTACCAGTTAGCAGGAGAAGCAATAGGTCCCTCGTACCCAGGAATTTTCCAATCATGTAAGGTTAGGTCTGCATATTTTTATAAAACCACCTCCCCTCTTCCTGCTTTATCCTCTTTTGACTTAATTCAGATTCCCTACCTGTACTTCCTTTGAGAAGGTTATACAGGGCCACCCATCTTCAGCATAACTAAGCCAGTTCTTCCAATTACTTCTTATGTTATCATTTTAATACAAGTAGAGGTTTGGAGTCCCACTTAGTTATGCACATGCATAGGCTCTTTTTTGGTGGCAAAATAATTACCTTCAAGCCATTTTTTTGGTATTGCTTATACTTCTCTGGCCAAAACTTTCTAAGAGCAAGACAGTACTTACATTATATCTTGAAAAGTCAATTGATATTAAACTGTTCCTTGATGTCCTATGCCTTTGTTTTAGCTTTTTTTTTTTTTTTTTTTTTTTGAGTCAGAGTCTCACTCTGTCACCCAGGTTGAAGTGCAGTGGCATGCTCACGGCCACCACAGTCTCGACCTGCTGGGCTCAGGAGGTCCTTCCACCTCAGCCTTCTAAGTAGCTGGAACTACAGGAATGTGCCACCATGCCTGGCTAATCTTTTGTAGGTCTCACCAAGTTTGATTTATCGAGGTCTCACCAAGTTGCCCTGGCTGGTCTTAAACCCCTGAGCTCAGGCAATTGTCTTGTCTCAGCCTCCCAAAGTGCTGGGATTACAGGCTTGAGTCACCACGCCTGGCCTATTTTAGCTTTTTGACAAAGATCTCTTTCTTAAATTATGCTTATTCCTGTGAACTTATTTCTAACACATTATGAAGTCTACTTCTGTATCTGATCTTATTCTCCCAAGCCTTAGGTCTGTTAACATAGGACCCTGTGTACACCAAGCACTTTGTCCATGTTGGACCACTTAAAGAAACCAAAGAAGTTTGAAATTAGGAGACAGGATTCCAGAAGAGATTCGAAAAGACATGTATAAAATGTATTATGGAGCAGGACTCTGAATTAGATGCTCCTTGCTTCACATACTTGAATTAGGCCTCTAGTAATCCATGGTCATTTTCATTTCCAACCAAGGCAACCATATTATCAGAGACAACAATAGAAAGATAAAAATTCCTTCTTGACCTTCTTGACCTAGAGACCATCATTCAAATAATGATATATGTGCAAAAGAAATGTAATAGTCATAAATTTCAGAAACAAAAAAGAAGTTCACAATAGTTAGAAACAACTGAACTACCTAAAGAGGATACTTTTTTTTTTTTGAGTCAGAGTCTCACTCTGTTGCCCAGGCTGGACTGAAGTGGCATACTCACAGCCACCACAGCCTCAACTTACTGGGCTCAAGGAGAATACCTTTTAATATACTTAATATAGCTGCTGACCCATGAAAAATACCAGATCCAGAAGACACACATAGAAGAAAATACAAGGAGCTTCTAAGACTGATCCAATCAAGATCAGTAAGATAAACACATGAAATAAAATGGTTATGAAGTTTTAACACTTTAGAAGTTTAGCTTAAATACCTTGTGCTAAAAAGTAAATGATCCTGGAACAGAAAATCTTGGGCCTCCAGGTCAGGTGTTTCTTCCCATCTATGAGCAAAGCATTGTCAGTTCTCTGTGAAACCACTTATTCTAAATTTTCAAATCTTTTCCCATGGTTCTTTGGGAAAAGCATCCCTATCCATGTTTTTCAAGCATATTTTTTCAAAAATAAAATGGTTCTGAATTCATTTTTGGTAAAACATACTGCTTTCTCATAGAAATCCTTTCCAACCAAAAACCTTACCTTGCCTTCCTATTTTATAGGTTCTCCTTTTTATTTATTTATTTTTTTTTTTTTTTTTGAGTTGGAGTCTCACTCTGTCACCCAGACTGGGGTGCAATGGCCGCTTCCGGCCACCGCAGCCTCGACCTGCTGGGCTCCGGGCCTTCCGCCTCAGCCTTCCAAGTAGCTGGAACTACAAGTGCGCGCTACACGCCCGGCTGATT
>NW_007246412.1:101322-160632 GCF_000164805.1 Carlito syrichta | reverse complement strand
GATGAGGTCTCGCCAAGTTGCCCAGGCGGGTCTCGAACCCGCGGACTCAGGCAAACCACTCACCTTGGCCTCCCAAAGTGCTGGGATTACAGGTTGAGCCACCAAGCCCGGTCCTGGGTTCTCCTTATTCTTCTGGAACTTAATAATTACCATTACAAAGCCTACCGTGTGAGAAGCGGCAGAAGATGGCGCTCACCAGCTTTTTACCTGCACCTACCTATCTCAGGACCAACCTGAGGCTGAAGAAAAGGCAAGATCCCAGAGATCATGACAGACCTCCCCGGTCTCTTCCCGAAGAGAACCTCCCCCTATGGGTATCGGAAAGGCTGGATACCTCGGTTATTAGAGAATTTTGGAGATGGAGGTGCTTTTCCAGAGATTCATGTGGCCCAGTATCCACTGGAAATGGGATGAAAGAAAAAAATGTCAAATGCACTGGCCATTCAGGTGGATCCTGAAGGAAAAATTCAATATGATGCGATTGCTCGATAAGGACAGTCAAAAGACAAGGTCATTTATAGCAAATACACTGACCTGGTTCTAAAGGAGGTTATGAATGCAGATGATCCAGACCTGCAAAGACCTGATGAAGACGCTATTAAAGAAATAACAGAAAAGACAAGGGTAGCCTTGGAAAAATCTGGATCACAGAAGGTTGGGGCAACCATGCCGGTTCGAGCAGCTGACAAACTGACTCCTGCTCAGTATATCCGATAGACAACCATCTCAGCAAGGAGTGGCTTTCCACTCTGGAGCCAAACAGAGGGTTATTCGGATGGTAGAAATGCAGAAAGATCCAATGGAACCTCCAAGGTTCAAGATTAATAAGAAGATTCCCCGGGGACCACCTTCTCCTCCTGCGCCTGTCATGCATTCTCCTAGCCGAAAGATGACTGTAAAGGAACAACAAGAATGGAAGATTCCTCCTTGTTTTTCTAACTGGAAAAATGCAAAGGGTTATACAATTCCATTAGACAAACGTCTGGCTGCTGATGGAAGAGGACTGCAGACAGTACACATAAATGAAAACTTTGCCAAACTGGCTGAAGCCCTCTACATTGCTGATGGGAAGGCTGGTGAAGCTGTGGAAATGCGTGGCCAAGTAGAGAGAAAGATGGCTCAGAAAGAAAAGGAGAAACATGAAGAAAAACTTAGAGAAATGGCCCAGAAAGCTAGGGAGAGAAGAGCTGGTATTAAAACCCATGTGGAAAAAGAGGATGGGGAGGCACGGGAGAGGGATGAAATTCGACATGACTGGCGAAAAGAGAGACAGCACGACCGGAATCTCTCCAGGACGGCTCCTGATACGAGGTCGAAACTGCAGAGAAATGAAAACTGGGATGATCAGTGAAGTCATTGCTCTCGGTGTGCCCAATCCTAGGGCTTCCAATGAAGTTCAGTATGACCAAAGGCTCTTCAACCAATCCAAGGGTATGGACAGTAGATTTGCAGGTGGAGAAGATGAAATTTATAATGTTTATGATCAAGCCTGGAGAGGTGGTAAAGATATGGCCCAGAGTATTTATAGGCCCAGTAAAAATCTGGACAAGGACATGTATGGTGATGACCTAGAAGCCAGAATAAAGACCAACAGATTTGTTCCCGACAAGGAGTTTTCTGGCTCAGATCGCAGGCAGAGAGGCAGAGAAGGACCAGTTCAATTTGTGGAAGATCCTTTTGGTTTGGACAAGTTTTTGGAAGAAGCCAAACAGCACGGTGGCTCAAAAAGACCCTCAGATAGCAGCCGCCCCAAGGAACATGAGCATGAAGGCAAGAAAAGGAGGAAGGAGTATTACACATCTCTTCCGAGTGGATGAACTATTATCCCATGGCCCTAATGATGCAAGTCCTATGGGGGAACACTTTGTAAATAGTCAGGATAAAAACCAAATCTAGGTGCCAGATCCCAGCACTACTTTTTATTACCAGAGAATAGGTGGGAAAGAAATTCTACTTTGAATTATTTAGTTTTTTTAAACAGAGGGTTGTGTTTGTGCTTCTCCCACCTTTTGGCATTTGAGAACACGCAGCCCCACGTACAGAATTCAGACCACGTCCCTTTGTGTGACACTAGTAGTTTGGGGTTCCTATTCTGTGAAAGAATGGCTGCTTTTGAGTGAAGCTATCCCAGCCGCGATGAGTGGGAAGATGTTCACATACTGGGACTGTCCTGCCAGACAAATCTTGCCCCTGCTGTGCTCTGTTTTAATTTGAAGTGGGGGAGGGAAGTAAGCTCTTGCTTGGTGCAGCTATTTGTTTCAAATAAAAACATTTAGTAAAAAAAAAAAAAAAAAAAAAAAAAACAAAGCCTACAGTGTAATTGAATGAATATGAGAAAACAGAGGATCATGCAAGAGAAAACAGTTCAGCTCCAGAGTGGTCCAGGAGCATCCTTTATCCTAGGCAAAATTATAGATCAATTCAGAGATAAGTCTTGGGCTTCCTGTAACAAATCCATTGTCCACTCAGCCCCTTACACCTTGATCAAGGTGCAAGTTTTTCATTGACAAATTATAGCAATCCATCCCTCTATTTCTCTTTTACCTTGCATAGAAAAAAGGAAGAGATTACCAAAACTCTAACAGCATAAGAGAGGATTTTGTTAAACATATTCCAAGAAAAAGTTATTCTTAAACAACAAAATAGAGATTAGCCCTGTTCCAAGATTAAGGTGATATCATATGAGCCCACCTAACTGTTCAGGGTTTGAGAAAATTTTGCTCATCTCCTGGGTCCTTTCATTTTCCTTATGCCTGGCTAATGCTCCCAGTTAAAATCATTATTCTGGCCTATGCCTACCAGCATAATCTAAACCTCTGTACTAAACCCTGACTGGGATCTCTGAATACAAATCCGTCTTCTCCATTCCACTAGGCTGCCTCAGCCAGAGTTCCACATTCTCCAGCCATAACTTTGCCCACAACTTCTGCTCTGTATGAACCTCTGAATGTCTACCCCAAATTGCCTTCTCAAAATCTGAAAAAGCTAGTTTGACCTTAACTCTGAGGTTCTAACCTGCAAACTCTATCCTTAAAACTATTAATTACTCATTCTACCCCCAGCCCTGCCTTCTTCTGGTCCTGCTCCCGCCTGACCTAACATTTGTTGACTGCTTACCACTAAGTCCAGATGCCAGCTAGAAGACGTTATGGAATGCTTCAGCCAATCTTTCAACTTAATAAAGAAGTGATGAGAGGCCTAGAAATAGTTTCCACCCCAAGCAGTAGAAAAGGATCCAGTTGATCATTTCAAACATGAGTTACAATTAATGTGATTTGAGGATAGAGTTGACTAAGAACTTTATTTTTTGGCAAACAATTCTTCTTTGTGAAGTTGGGGTTTTAATGATTCAAGGAACGTATCCTAGCCACATGTGTAGAAATATACTTGTTAGAGTCAGGTTTTCATTGCTGTTGTATTATAAATGGTAGCTTTCACAAGAAAAATGTTAACCTTGTAGGGAACTGGTATTACATAACCATCAACTATTTCACCCATATGGATACTTTAAGACAGTTTTTAAATCTTGCTGCATTCTTCCATGGTTTTCTTCATTCCAATCTTAACATCAAAGGTGAAATTCCTGAATGTGTAAGACTTAGGTCTTTACATTAAGTTTTAGTAATACCCCTACACAACATCTTTAAATCATTTCTGTCTCAGGGTTCACTATTGGTCGTTTACTGGGTGAATAGCGAAATATAAAATGTTTCCACAAATTGTACAATATTCTAGTAGAAGATATAGTGACCGGGCCTCTCATTCTGTCTGCTTCTGGTTTGTGTCAAGCTGACACTGTGTAGGTCAGTTCACTCATCCTTAATACATTGTTTAAATATACAGTAAAAGCAATATTCATAGAGTGGTATAAATATCATAGTCCCAAATTACAACACTTCAATCTTCTACAAAACCCATGAAGATTTTCATTTTTCCACAACATATGATTTAAATAGACCAAAAGAAGTGTTCTGACATGGATGATACAAAAGCAAAATATGAAAAAGACACCGTTGCTTTTTTTTTAAATTTTTCTTTCCAAGCACCATTGCTTTGCAAACTTTGGTGGGGAGGTGGGGTGCTAGTGAACACATGGATCACTCTAAAGAGTAAAGATCTGTTCTGTAAAACATTTCTGTTTGTAAAACCCTTTCTCCATTCCCATTGAGGAAGTCAGGGTGATGAAAAGAATAGATGTTTGTGTTGGCAGCACCAGACTACTTTCATCATTAAGGCAACAAGATGGAATTAAGCCTCCCCACATAGAACAAAACTACTGAGATTGTTAAATTGCTATATTAACTTCACATAGGTGAGTTAGCATAACACATGACCAGAAAGTAATATAAATTATTAATCACCAGTCTCACTGATGAAAAGATCTTCCTAACTGTTTTGAGTTCCCTGCCATCTGATTTTGCTGGTATTTTAAAAGTATGTGGTTTACGTTGGGTCTACGGAGTGCTCTGAAAGAAAAAAAAACTTCATTTTTATCCCTAAGTAATTGCTAATAAATGTATGACCTAGCTCAGAAATTAAAGAATAATTTGTTGACACTCTTCTATTAAATGTTTATCAAAAATAATTTCCCAAATCCAGAAAAGATAAATGTTCCCTTACAACTTGAGAATTTCTAAAGCCAATACCTGCAGTTCTATTTCAAAATGGTTATAACATTTATCATTATGCATAAAGAAAGGGTAGATTTCACTCGGAGAGAAATACAAGAAAATTTAAAATAAATGTATATCTCAAAATTTCATCTTATTTCAGTATTTGTGCTAGATAATTATCTCTTCCCTTATGATGATTCAGATAAAAATAAGCAAATATGATTGAACAAAGCACATTAAAACAATTTTTATTTTGGGAGGAATGCATAGCATATTTTAACAAATAGTTTCAGTAGATGAAGAGCTTCCTGACATGAAAGATGGCAGCAGATAGTCAATAACAAGGTAACACTGAGTCATAGACCAAAACTTTAGCTGAAAGCTTCAAAGATCCAAAGAATTACAAGTGAATAACATTTAAACCCATTGATATGAGAAGAATTTTAAGTATTTTTCAAATGCAGATGTCTGTAGAATAATGAATTCAGTGAATACTTTGCTTTTATTGAGGACTTTTTAAAAGAAAACCCATCTCCTGATGTTGGTTCAACAGTAGAATTTACTGAAATTCAATTGTTGTCAAGTGGGCCCCCCTTCCTCCGCTTTTCGTAATTGTGGGCAGTCACTAGACACAACATCTTCCTGAAGTGTAAGCCAAAGCCCAGATGCCTGCCCAGATTCTATCCTTTCCAATTTACTTTGACATCCCCCATTCCTTTCATAGGAAATGAACATTAGCCTCTTGTGCATCTCTCTACTCCAGTGATGTACTGTCTGAAAGACCATTGTCAGAAACCAGCCAGTTCTTGCCTGACCCCAACACGTAATTGAAATGCAACTCTACAGGTGTTTGGCAGATGAACTACAAGAGAAACCTCTGCAATTTCCATTTCCATTGTACAACTGTACTGTCTGGTGCTTAAATCATTTTTTTCCTTTTCTGTTATTGAATTTAAATGAATGTTTAAAAAGTTAATCAAGAGAGACCACAGTATAATTTCTGCCATTTACTGAAATCTGCCAAGTTAGTGTACTTTTTCATCATTTATGACCCACTCTGCATTCTGGCAAGGGTCTACTTCCAGTTCGACATGATGGTCTGTGGCATCATTCATGGAAGGATGAAGAGCATGCCCAACAACCAATTCTCTGACCAATGTAACACCATGTAAGACATGCCCTACACTTCAGCTTGTAGGTTTCAGGAAAGTCAGGAAAAAGTTACATTTTTGCTCCTTGTATACATGCTACCTCTGATACAATTTCCTTATGCTTGCTGGCAATTCTAGAAGCAAATGGACCATTTGTTCCTCTATGGGAATTCTCAAAGCCACAGGATAATGGTTTCAAAGGAAGGAAGCAGGGGGAATGATGAAATAACAACAATGCTATTACCCTTTCAAGGAGCCCAACTACCAGCATATTTCAACTGGGTGGTCCAATTACTAAAAATTAGTTTTTACTTGTTTGTTAGTAGTATGACTTATTCCAGAAAGGATTTAAGACATCTTCAAAGGAAACGTATAATACATCAAGATACAGTAACTTTAAAACACATGAGGAAAAAAATCAATAAAGAATAACCTAGAGGAGAGAGAATGAGAGGGGAACAGAATTCAATAAATAAAATTTATATTACATTCTTTGTCTTGCTAAAGGTGTGCCGAAGATTATTACTATTGTTATTAATTGACTATAGAGTAGTAAATTCATAATAAACCACTGCTTATAACATAAGGATTCAGGATTGGAGCTACAAGCATTGTTTTTGGAATGAAGATGTAAAATTCTTTGTAGAACAGCTCTTAGTGTTAATAACAGATGGATTTATTTTATATTGGAGGTAAACATGCATAGGCTATGACTAAAATAATCTGATACAGTTTTAGTACCCAAGTTTCTAATTATTAAACCTAATCTGAAAGAATAGTTTAATTGTGAGTTTATATTTATCTGTGAGAGACCATGCAATAAAAAATTCCCACACATTAAAGTATGTATGATTAGTATCCTAACAGCTGATATCCTAGTATTTCATGCCAATGGCAGATGAGCAGTAACACTATCTGCAATAACACTTGTAATCTAGACCTAGCTCTCTGTTGACTAGAGAGTAGTTTCCTGTATACCTATGGAAGGAATCCACCACTGAATTAAGCAGTTGGGGAAAATTATTTACCTTGCCACACAAAGCTATCAATACTCCACCGTAGTTTTGGATGACTTTTACAATGCACTGTGAAGTTGACACCTAGGAAATCGACTCTCTACTCACAGAACAATTCTATTTAAGAATCTGTGCATGATATATTCTGACTTGGCAGGGTAACTTCTCAAAATCACTAGTGGCTATCTCCACTTTCCCCCCAAGTAGCAAAGAGTTGAGAATTGCCCTGGTTCTTTTCACATTGCTGCTCTCTCTAGTTCCAAACTGGATATGCAGAACCCTAGATATAAAGAGATGAGAAGTTTTTTTATGCTACTCTGTCCTTCAATAACAGCAACATAGAGGAAGAATTATAGATCTTTCCATACTGGCCAAAACACTGCCTACATTTTAGACTTATATTAAAAAATGCACCTAAGGTGTAGGTAACTTGTGGTGGCCTTTTTCATGGCACCAGCATGGTGCGATGTGGTCATACTCTATTCAACATCAACATGCTGAGTAGTGTTCTTTGAAACATAATTCTTTATTTTACAGTGTAGAAGTGAGAGTTCCAAAATGTCTTCAAAATTGGCTCTAGTCCAAAGTTGGAAATATATCACAGAAGATGGTCAAATTCTCCTTGCTATTAATGAAACACCCTGGTCTTGGAGGTTAGGAAGTACTGAGGCACTATTCGAAGTCGCTTAATTTTACATCCAGAGGCCTCCTTGGTATATCAAAAATCAGAATTACAACCCACCTACCTATGTGCTCTTTCACTTTTATCCAAATTCATTCGCCTATTCCTTAGAAATATTCATGAAAATAATCAGCATCATCCTAGACAAACCTAATCGTAACACTAATAATAATACCAGCTACTTCTTTTTTTTTTTTTTTTGAGATGGAGTCTCACTCTGTCGCCCAGACTGGAGTGCAGTGGCCGCTCCCCGCCACCGCAGCCTCGACCTGCTGGGCTCCAGCGATCCTTCCTCCTCAGCCTTCCGAGTAGCCGGAATTACAGGCATGCGCTCCCACGCCCGGCTAATTTTTTGATTTATTGTAGAGATGAGGTCTCGCTGCCCAGGCGGGTCCCGAACCCGCGGGCTCAGGCAATCCACTCACCTCAGCCTCCCAAAGGCGCGGGATCACAGGCTGAGCCACCAAGCCCGGCAAGACCAGCTACTTCTTATAGAAGGTCTACTACTATGCTGCCTAATGCTGTCCTAGATATTCTACTATATTATTTCATTTGATTCTCACAATAGGTTTATGAAATTGATATTATTATTCTCATTTGACAGAGAATGAAAGCAAAGGTCAGAAAGGTGAAGTCATTTGTCCATAATAACCCTACTAACAAGTGGGTAGGTATAAAAAAGTTAAGTGTGAGACTATTAAAAATGTCTTTCAACTTCCTGGAGAAATACATCATAATATATCATATAAATTACAAGTTATTTAAAACTTTTGAAAAAAAATTTTTCATTGACCAACCATGAAATAATTAGGGAATTAAGCACACAAGGCCACATGGATGGCACAAGGTCTGCCTCCAGACCTGACAAGCCGAATAGCCAAGCACCATGTTGCTATTAGTTAGCCTACACAAATGAAATAATGGCCAACTAAGTGTCAGTAACCTTCAAGCTTTCCTAGCAATGTAGAACCCTAGGGCATAGTTCAAGTCACTTGTTCACTCATGATTCACTCAGATGTTTGAATTAGGTTAAACTCCCTGAAAACACCCTATTGTGTTTCAAGGAATCCAGCAAAATTCTAACTGAAGGCTTAGCAAAATGCATAGAGCTAATCCACATCCTGTTGGTTCATTGGGAGCTAGTTTTGGGGAGTCAAAGTTTACACACAAGGGAAAACAAAACGTGTGGATGCAGCTGAATCTTTCCTCCCAAAGCAGTGTTGGAAAACTCGTGTAAATATACAAACACACTAAGCTGTATTGTGAAAGGAGCCATTTGTTTTACTAACACAAGTTGGTATGGTGCAAGATTTTTCTTGGCAAATAAATAGAACACAGTGGAAAAATTTGTAAACAATGGAGTTTTCTGGCGATTTTTAAAAACCTGAAAAAACAGCCTTTCCAAAAGGTAAAAAAAAAGAAAAAAGAATCCTTTTCCTCAATCTCCCATGAGATACTACTCACATATAATCACTTTAGAAGTCAAAGCAGATGAAGAAATATGGCTTAATGATCAGCAGAAGATGCTAAAAAGACTATTTGGTCACTAATAAGCTATCCTGCCAAATGTTCAACGTAGGATCTACGTAGGCCAAGCCATACTAGCCAGAATGAGAAGTCTGTCAGTGATGGTCGCATGGTAAAGTTCAGGAGGTGAAGAAACCACTCCTTTTCCCAGAATTCTTTTGAGTGTAGTCATCATCACAGTGACGAAGGTTCAAATACAGTCATTGCTTTAATTACCAAATGTGACTACAGAGACCAAATGTTCTTGCTTAAATACAGATTTCATAGGAAGTGTGTTGGCTGAAGATCAAAAATAGGGAGGAGAAAAATTCCCCCAAAATAAGGTATATAATGTTAGTTTCAGAAAGCTGAGCCTATTGTAGCCACATCTCTCTCCCCAGCAGATCCCAGGCTAAATGGGTAAAATCTGACTTTAAAAATCTGAACATTTCTTTTTCTACTTAATCATTCAGAATGGTTGAAAACACACACACACACTCCATTCCAAAGTCAGTGCTTACCCATTTCACTCTTTAATATACTGAGAAATATGTATACATCTTGCATGTGTTAAAGATACAAAGGACTGTGAATTAAATCTTTTCTTAGATCAATTGATATCCAAAAGATTTTTTAACTGAGAATTTTATATACTTTACCAAACATGATTATATAAAACTACATATAAAAGATACAGTGGGGTTTAGCATCTACTCCAACTTCTCCCTCAGAAACTGACAATAACGCTTAATTTCTATGGTTAAGGGTCTAAATCTTGTACAATTCTAGATTCTCTTCTCTGTCCCATACTAGACTTATTCTATCTGGTTTATTCTGGGATGTCCTTCTTACTTCAGGATTTCCAACATCAAATTTCACAGATGCTACTTAAGTCCTTAATGTATATGTGCTCTCAACCATGTAACCATGTTAGCAATTTGGTAACAACGTGTGTATATAATTTTATGCCCTCTCCATGCTCATACAGTCATATATTATACACGTGTATGTATATAATTTGATATATACTAATATGGAAATTGGGAATTTTCTTTGATTTTCAAAAATGAGGTTATTTGCATACATATATACACACCTATTTTTTTCACCTACAAAAATATCCTGAACATCCTTCCCAATACTAACTTATCTCATGTTTTTTATTGATTGTATAATAATTCATGGTAAGAAATTAAATCAACCATTCCTCTGTTTATGGGGGTTCATTTAGTTCCCTATCTTTTGCCACCTAAAACAGTACTATCCAGTAAGAAGTAAGGCACCATTGGAGATCGATGTAAAAACTGACTCTACATAGCTAAGGTACCTGTGACCTACTCCAAACAGAACACCAAAGAGGGCCTATACATACACTCCTTCTATTCTTTTGTTCCTCTTCTGATCTTGTATCACTGCACAACTGTGTAGTAGTCCCCATCTGGTCTCTCTGCTTCCACTTTTGCCATTCTGCCTTCCATTCTTCACATAGCAACCAATGTGTTGTTGAAATAATAAATCCTCTGATTTTATTTCCTTGCTCAAAACCTTCCAACACCTTCCACTTATGCAGAGAATAAACCAAGCCCTGTGATCTGGCCCCAGGCCACTTCTCCAACCTCATCTCCTGGGAACTGCCACATACTCATTCCACATTTCCTTTCTTGCTGTTCCTCAACAGTGCCAAGAAACCTCTAACTACCAGTCTTGGCACTTGCTACCTTTTTCCACATGAACTTTCTTCCCTAGAAGTCTTTGGCTCCTTCTTTACTTTATGCGAGCCTCTGCTTAAATGGTCTCTCCTCAAAGAAGACTTTTGTGATACTCATATTTAATATCACCCCTTACTTTGCCTTATTTGTCTTTGAATAACTGATCACTACCTTAAAATATATTACAAAATTATGTATTTATTTTCCTTCATTAGAATGTAAGTTCCATGCCTTATTCTTCACAGTTTTCCTGGTCCCTAGAACAGTGTAAACCATGAGATGTGCTCAATAAATATTTGCTGATTAAATTAATGAATAAATAGATGCACCTAAAAAAGGTTAAAGGGGGAACACTATGTGATAGACACAGCAGCACGTGTAGATATTGAGTCTTTTAGGAGAGTTCATTTTGCCTGGATTGGCTCCAGTATGCACTTCATTCTGCCTTAGTACTTCATTTTAATCTTCTCCACAAGCACAGGCAGTTCAAATACTCTATGAAACTAGGCCGGACTCGGTGGCTCAGCCTGTAATCCCAGCACTTTGGGAGGCCAAGGTGAGTGGATTGCCTGAGCCCACGGGTTCGAGACCCACCTGGGCAACTTGACGAGCCCTCATCTCTACAACAAATCAAAAAATTAGCCGGGCGTGGTAGCGCGCACCTGTAGTTCCAACTACTTGGAAGGCTGAGGCAGAAGGATCGCCAGAGCCCAGCAGGTCGAGGATGCGGTGGCCAGGAGCAGCCACTGCACTCCAGTCTGGGCAATAGAGTGAGACTCCAACTCAAAAAAAAAGAAAGTAGACAGTTGGGTAATGGCCCTAAGGATTCGTTATGCCATGTATACTATTGCACACAATTGCCTGAGTTTTCCATTTAATTTCACCCTTTGTGGCCTCCCTGAACATGAACTGCAGAGTTGTTAGCAGAGGATAACAACAACAAGGGAGTGGGAAACACAGGAAAAGAAAATAGTCTTACATCTGAAGGGCATCTTCTGTTTCAGTTTGGGGTATGGTATCAAAATCTGTCCTAGAAAATGGATGCTGAGTTATGTTAAAAGGTTTCCCATTTTCTTGTGAGTTCAAAATACTGTAATTGAAAAGACAGTCACCGTCATCATCCCCTATTTCCAAATACAGTTTGCATATGGATTTGTTGTAGCCAATAGAGCAAGTTAGTTTGGAACAAGCATTCCATGAAACGGGAAGTGACTGAAAATTCCATCATGCAGAATATGAATAGACAGGCTTAGCTACAATTATTTTTAATAGAACAGTCTATCTGCTAACTTATCATGACCTTACTGTTATTTCTGCTCTGGAGACTTTCCTTAAAGGCCAGCAAGTTTGAGCTGATTGCCTTCATCCCAAGTTTTGTGGGATCCTGCTATTTATACTGAGAAGACTCAGAGAAATTTTCCATCAGATAGAAGAAGGTAGGTTCACCTGATGGTAGAGAGAAAAATCAGCCTTTGAATCCTTCCACCAATATTACAGCAGGTGAAATGGAGCCAGTGCGTTTCCTGGTTTGCTTCCTGCCTTTATCCTTAGCCCTCCTTTAAGGCTGCTTTGATATTAGATTTTGACTTAACTTCATGCTGACAAGGACAATGAAATGGAGTACATACTTTTCAATTTAGTAAAGAATTATATTATTATTTGTCAGATGTTGCTCCAAGCATTTTTAAATGTTCCTTCATTTAATCCCCACATCAACCCTATAATATCAGAGCTATGATCAGTTGGATAATTGATTTGTCCAAATCACATAACTAAAGACCAGCAGAGGCAGGATTTGAACCCTAGCAGTGTTACTCTAAGATTCACGCTTATAACCATGACTACGCTGCCCTATAATGTCAGTTGTATCTAACAGTGGTGGAAAGAGAGCAAAATCTTTTCTACAACTTTTATTTTAGTTAAAAATTTGTAAAAATTGTCAATTAAAAAATGAAATAGCAACAAAAAGTAATTAATATTTTCTGCTTTAACGCATGTCTACCACTTTAGCAAAACTCAGCTTGAGGGAAAACATTTTTATTTGAAAAAAATGGATAAAATATTAATGCTTAATAGCCTGGATTTAGATTACACCACAACTATTTGCCTGTGATAATTTCACTTGCATCACTAATTTTAAAACCTGTTCCAGAAAGTGGTTCTATTTCATAGGAACACCCATTTATAAACCTTGTAATCTGTGGTTAATTCCTATAGGATTTCATTTACCCCAATTTGTCCAAACAAAATTAGGTTAGTTTGTGTTGTATACACATTTGATTGTATGTAATTAAGAATATAGGAGCTCAATTTTCTTATTACATCTAATATTATTTTATAGAAATTTTTCAGAATGTTCTGTACTGTGGATAATTTGTTTTATGCAATGTAATATGAGGCAGAATTGCAAAAGATATTGTGTGCTTTAAGGGATGAAAATGTGAAGGAAAAACTGTTTATAAAATATATAAACTAACAATGATGAGTTGAAGAATATTATTCAACTAGTTTGCACTTTCTAGTTCCTCTCATCTCACAATCTGAGATCTCAGACAAGATTTGCTGTCTTTATTCCAAAAGGGAAAATCTGATAACAGATTTGGGTGGGTAGTCTAAGGTGTTACAGCCAGGCTGCAATAAAGCAAAAACTCAGATTTTCCTCTAGTTTAAGAAATAAATAAAAAATGCTTCCTGCCTTGTCAAAACAGCAATAACCCAAAGTATAATTTTTTTTTAATTTGGAGTCTCACTGTTACCCAGGCTGGAGTACAGTGGCACAATCATGGCTCACCACAGCCTTGACCTTCCTGGCTCAGGTGATCCTTCTGCCTCAGCCTCCTGGGTAGCTGGGGCTACAGGTGCATGCCACCACAGATGGGTAATCTTTTAAAAATAGAAACGAGTTCTTGCTATGTTGCTTTGGCTGTCTCTACATTTAAGAATCAATTTATAGAAAGTATAAGGATAAAGGAACAAACTGGCTGAGCACCTTGGTTCACACCTATCATCCCACCACTTTGGGAGGTTGAGGTGGGAGAACCACTTGAGCCCAGGAATTCAAAGCCAGGCTGGCCGGCCACATAGTAAGACCCCATCTTTACAAAATACTAATAAATTAGCTGAGTATGGTGCCATGCACTTGTAGTCCTAGCTACTAAGGAGGCTGAGGTGAGAGAATCACTTGAGCCCAGGAGTTCGAGGCTGCAGTGAGTCATACATGTGCCACTGCATTCCTGCCTGGGTGACAGAGCAAGACCCTGTCTCTGAGGGGAAAAAACAAACAAACTGAATGATACCAAGAAGATGCAAGTAGCCAAATCAGGGTGTGAGATGTTGAATGATAGCACAAATGACCTCGTTTCTTCAACAAATTAATGGCATTGAGTAAAAAGGGGATGGAGGGAAAGAGAACTTGTTACATATTAAAGAAAACTTAAGACACATATCAATTAAAAATAAGTGTGGTCCTTATTGAAATCCTGCTTCTAATAAACTAACTGGAAAAGACATTTCTGAAAAAAATTGGAAATTATTAAGTGACCTTCAATTTTAAATTATATTAAGGAATTGGTGTTATTTTTGTTAGGTATAACAATATCTTTGTGGCTATACTTTTAGGTCCTTATCTTTTAGTAATACATACTAAAGTATTTATAGATAAAGTGATATTGTTTCTTCTACAAATAATTTATAGATTAAAAACAATTTATTGATAAAATTGTTGGGCAGGAAGACAATTGATGAAAAAAGAGAAGAAATAAAATTGATAAATTAAGCCGGGCTCATTGGCTCAGCCTGTAATCCCGCGCCTTGGGAGGCTGAGGTGAGTGGATTGTCTGAGCCCGCGGGTTCAAGACCCACCTGGGCAACTTGGCGAGACCTCATCTCTACAATAAATCAAAAATCAGCCGGGCGTGGTAGTGCGCGCTTGCAGTTCCAGCTACTTGGAAGGCTGAGGCGGAAGGATTGCCGGAGCCCAGCAGGTCGAGGCTGCGGTGGCCGGGAGCGGCCACTGCACTCCAGTCTGGGCGACAGAGTGAGACTCCAACTCAAAAAAAAATTGATAAATTGCTGATAATTGTTGAAATTGAGTGATGGAAATATTGGAGTTCAGTGTACTCTTCGTACTCTCATGGATGTTTGAAAAGTTCCATAAAAAAAGAATTATTTTAATTCTTGGTTGAGATCAGATGTGACATTGTCAATCATCAGCATCTCTACCCTAATCCTTTGCTAACCGATCCTCCCCTATATACATCTAAGAAGAATATATCCCATATGCTTGACATACTTACATGTTGCTTTGTTTATCTTCCATCCTCCTAACCCATTGAATATCCCAATTTCACAATGCCCTTAGGCCAAGGAAATAGGGATTGAATAAGTCCTAAAAAAA
Source organism: Carlito syrichta (assembly GCF_000164805.1). NCBI lineage: Eukaryota > Metazoa > Chordata > Mammalia > Primates > Tarsiidae > Carlito > Carlito syrichta. Next base: position 145,559 of record NW_007246412.1, on the reverse strand, counting down.
AAAAAAAAAAAAGATAGACTACATGTGTCTGTTGGTGCCACAGGACAGTGACATCATAAAAGCATTTGATGTGAGGACCAGCCTAGTAATGGTAATAAAATAAAGATAATATTGGGTTTATGCAATGTCAGATGACAAGTGTGTTTGTCAGGATCCTTAATGTGGCTGTTCCAAAACAATGACAATATTTAGATGTGAAAGCTGAATAAAAAATGAGACATTTCCAAGATTCATAAACTGTATTTACAACCCCTTTCTGGCACTACTGCATTTTTTAATGAACCACATTAGCTCCATTTCTATAAATCTAATAAGAAGGATCCTATTAGAAATATTTAATACACAGACAATTAGAAGACTAATACACAGACAATTAGAAGGCATGTGAAGACTGTGTAATCCTCTGATGCTTCAGGGCTACTGGGCTGGACTGGCAGTATCAGATGATCCCCAAACAACATCTTAACTTCCTTTAAGACACATTTGGTGTTACTGAAAAAAGAAAACTATGACATAAAGATCAGCTATAGAAACACTATTATGCCATTTTAAATGATAAAAAATAAACTTCAGAAAAAATAGTCACAGAAAACACACATATTTTGGAGTCAAATAAACCTGCATTAAAATCCTACTTTCATTTCTTGCTCAGGTGTGTATCCTATGGGCAGGCTGCTTAACTTCTCTAAATTTTGCTTTCTTCATTTGTCAAGTGGATATGAAGATGCCTATTTAATAAGACTGTTGTGGCCGGGCTCGGTGGCTCAGCCTGTAATCCCATGATTTGGGAGGCTGAGGTGAGTGGATTGCCTGAGCCCATGGGTTCAAGACTCGCCTGGGCAACTTGGCAAGACCTCATCTCTACAATAAATCAAAAAATTAGCCGGTCATGGTAGCGCACGCCTGTAGTTCCAGCTACTTGGAAGGCTGAAGCAGAAGGATCGCCGGAGCCCAGCAGGTCGAGGCTGAGGAGGCCGGGAACGGCCACCACACTCCAGTATGGGCGACAGAGTGAGACTCCAACTCAAAAAAAAAAAAAAATAAGACTTTTGTGACAATTAGAAAATTTTACACACACTCAAGTGCTTAGGAAAGCACACATTACTTATTAAATAAATAGTAGTTATAATTTTATGAATTAGCATGCTGACATGTTCTAATTAAGATGGGAGGCTCTAAATCAACTTTGCTACAAAACTAGAAAAGAAGGAAACTGACAAGTCATTTTTAAGAATACTTCAGATACATAACAAATCATGAGTACTTTATGAGTCATTTATCAATGCTGAATACATGCCTTTTTGATGTGGTGGAAACAGATATAAATCTCTATAAACAAAAGGCAAAATTGCATTACTGAAAACACCTTGAGAGAGAACAATAAGTTGGTCAGTTCAGTCCTCTATTTCCTACTACCTTTCATGAAATTCCCATCAGTCTACCTGCCACATCACTTTAAATGCTTCTCATCAATTTTTGCCCAGCCTGGTGTACAATTCCCATGACTATGCTTATCATATGTGCTCATCCATTTACCTTTTCCTCTGTGTCAGGTAAACACTTGATTTCCATTTTTTATGTAGCATACTTTCACAAATTTATTAATATGGCCATTTCTAATGTGTGATCATTTGAGTAGGCTAACTTTTACCTACTGCTTTGCAAACTTACCATTTATGAAACAAGTTAATAGTGTAAATACACCTTCAGTTAGTTGCTCCTTCTTTGGAATTCTCAAAACACGTTAACTGAGTTTGTATTAATAACAAAAATAGTTAATATTTAGTGAAGGCTCAACTCTCAGCACATAAAATGCATGAACTAGTATCATTCCAAAAACCCTAAAAAGAAGGTACTATTATCACCTTCATTGTATAACATGGAAACTAAGGCTTAGAAAAATTCAAATCTTACTGGAATTCACATAGCTAGTACATGGAAGAGTTAAAATAAGAGGTCAGTAAGTCAGATTCCAGAACACTTTCTGTTAATTATTACCCTCTCTCACCTATTAGTGTTAAGGATTTGTATACTAATATATTAAAGAATAACATTTATACTATAAGCAAAGGATTGGCAGTAGTGGGAAACTGCTGGGGGTGGGGGCGGGATCAGCAGTAGTGGGAATCTACTGGGGTGGGAAGGAAGGGAGGCACACCTCATCAACAAGGGTACCTGCATAATGAGCATTTGTATACCTAACCCTGAATGGCACTCCACATTTTTAAAATAAAACTTTTTTTAACTTTTAAAAATTTTTTTAAAAGAATATTATTTATGAAATGATAAAAAAGACAAACCCCAAGTCAATAAAGGCCGTGTCTCATTCATCTGTATATCTCTAGCACTTAAACCTATGACATGACATAGACATAGAAAGTCAACTTTGGATGAATAGATAAACCAACTGATGCTACACAAAAATGTAAAGTCTTTCAAGTTGTTGAATTTTGCTTGGTTTTGTTTTAAATCACATCTGAATATTTTATCATCACCTCTTTACACACAGACTAACATACTAATTTTTTTAAGTATTCTGATCCATTAATTTAATGCAAAAATCCCTGAGAGCCTTTCAGGAGCAGTAGTTTAGTAATCTAGTTTAGTAGCCTAATATATTTAGGTATTTCAAAGTCATAAAACCAGGATTATATTTTTCCAAAATATTCTAGGCATTTGTTATATTGAAAATATAAAATGAATACCTATATATCCTCAATATTTCGATGAAGTGAAATTGATATTGGAAAAAAATGAAAAAAAAAAACTTCTGTATTAGGCAATTCGCAAATTCTTTTTTATAAAATGACCACAGACACAGAAGCCTTGGAAAAAATAACACAAACTAACTTAGAACTGATAAAGGTGGAGAGGAGATTCAAGATGGTTGACTAGAGACATCTGGCACTCACCTCTCCACAAAGAAGAATCAAAGTAGAGAGGAGACAATCACATTTTAAATAGACCATCTGAGAGAGAACACTAGAATTTAACAAAGAAGTGACAGAAAACACCTAAGGCAAGGAAGGAGAAGGAAGCAAGGCAGTCTGCTCAGCTGGGATCACCTGGGAGCCCAGAAAGTCTCCCTAGTGCAAAGAAAGGTTAAGTGAGAGATACTTGGTAGTCCACATTCCCATCATAGACTCTTATAATCCTAGCCATGAGAAAGTCCCTCAACCCTCATGGGTCCTGAGACTAACATAGGAAGCTACTTGGAGACCGCACAAGGCATTGCTACAAAGAGAGAGGTTACACTGAGATCACCTGAGATCTAAGCAGCTACAGCAAGTTGCCATATCGAGAGCCTAGATCCCACCAGATTGCATCCTCTTCTGGGGCCCAACAGGCTCCACCTCTGCACACTCCATTGACATTACCCACCCACAACCACCACCACTTCTGGCTGCTGCCACTAGGGCCAAAGTACAAGCCACTGATGGCAACCCCATCACCTCCAATAGCAAAGTCACAATGCAATTGTACATACCCTGAGGGTAGGCTCCCCACCTATAGCCACTACCACTGCTAGCTGCTGCTGCCAGGGCTGAAGAAGGAGACTTTGGCAAAGACTACCATTCCCAGGAATGGGACCTCCACACATTTGCACATGTTCTGAGGACAGGCTTCCCAGCCACATCCACCACCTGGAGTCAAGGCATGTGTTCATCTGCCTGCCTATGGCTACTGCCACTGACAGCAACTGTACCCTCCCCAACAAGGCCACGGAATACTTGCATGTACCCTAAGGGCAGATTTCCTCATCCACCACTGCTGCTAGCACCCCACTTAAGGACTCTACTGCAGGCCTCAGGATCATCCCATCCTGTACACCAACAATGACACCTGAGCACTCTTCTCAAGGACTGGAGGATTGACCCACCCAGACTGCAGGCCTGAGGACTATTTCACCCAGTTCATTGCAGCCAATGCCAACACCAGTATGAACCACTTGAAAGCTAGAGTTGTGTCCTGCCACTGCTACTACCATTGCCCACACCATGCATGTTGCCCAGGGGCCCAAAGACACACCCATCCACCAGGTCTACCACTTCTACTTCTGGCACCTGAGCAAGCTACCTGGAGACCTAAAAGTCCGTCTTCCAGGACTCACTTACATACTAAGAATATGCATGTTCACCCCACTGATGCCAAAAATGATGCCCAAGGACAGGCTCATCTGGCATCCACATCCCCAGCAAAACACCACCACAGCTTCCACTAACAACCACACCCTAAGTCACTGAGAAAATCAGACACCATTGATCTTATTTGTAGTTAAAAAAATCATACAAAGACTACATGACTGCATGTATCCAGAATGAAAACCAAAGTGCCCTATACAACCAACATCATCTTCAAAAAAAGCCTCTTCTATGAAAGAAAAATCCAAAAATTTGGAAGAAGCAATCATTACAACAGATGTGTAGATATCAATCTAAGGACATACACATATACACACACACCATGAAAAAGCAAGGAAATATGATACCTTCAGAAGAATATGATAACTCTGCAGCAACAGACTTCAAAAACCAAAAAAATAAAATGACAGAAAAAGAAATCAAAATAATTCTATTAAAGAAACCTAGTGAAATACAAAAGAATACAAAAAAACAATATAAAGAAATTAGAAAAAAATTTACCCAAGAGATAGATATCATAAAAAAGAAACAAACAGAAATCCTGGAAGTAAAGAATTCATTGAATCAAATTTTTTTACAAATACATTTGAGAGCTTCAGCAATAGACTAGATAAAGAAGAAAGAATTTCATAACTTGAAGATAGGGCTTTTGAAATAATGCAATCGAACAAAAATAAAGAAAAAGGAATAAAAAGAATGTACAAAGCCCATGTGACATACAGCACAAAATAAAGTGCCCAAATATTTGATTTATTTGAATTTTTAGTACCCCAAATGTGAAGAGAAGACCAAAGGGATAGAAAATCTATTTTAAAAAATAATAGCTGAAAACATCCCAAGTCTAGCAAAAGATGTAGACATCCATATACAAGAAGCTCAGAAATTTCCAAATAGATGCAACCCAAAAAGATCTTCTTTATGGCATATTCAACTCAAACCATCAAAAGATAAAGACTAGCGGGGCTCGGTGGCTCAACCTGTAATCCCGTTCTTTGGGAGGCTGAGGTGAGTGGATTTCCTGAGCCCGCAGGTTCGAGACCCGCCTGGGCAACTTGGCGAGACCTCATCTGTACAATCAAAAAATCAAAAAATCAGCCGGGCATGGTAGCGCGTGCCTGTAATACCGGCTACTCGGAAGGCTGAGGCAGAAGGATCTCCGGAGCCCAGTGGGTTGAGGCTGCAGTGGCCGGAGCAGCCACTGCACTCCAGTCTGGGTGACAGAGTGAGACTCCGACTGGAAAAAAAAAGAGAAAGAATATATGTGGCATGTTCACAGGCTCAGGAGATCCTTCCACCACAGCCTTTCAAGTAGCTGGAACTACAGGCACATACCACCACATCAGGCTGACAAAGAGATATTTCTAAAAACAGCAATAGAAAAGCATTTAGTCTCTATACAGAAATTCCCCTCAAACGAACAATGGATTTATCAGCAGAAATGTTACAGGCAGGAGAGAATGGGATGAAATATTCAAAGTGCTGAAAGAAAAAGCTGTCAGTCAAGGATAACGAGCAAGGAAGAAATAAGGACTTTCTCAGGCAAACAAGAGTTGAGAGAATTTGTCACACTAGATCAGCCTGCAAGAAATGCTTAAGGGATCCCTAGACCTGGAAGAAAAAGGACAATATCTACAGTCATGAGAAACATAAGCTTATAAAGCCCACTGGTAGAGCAAACAGACAAATGATGAAAAGAAAGAATTCAAATGTTACCACTGCTGAAAACCACCAAACCACAATGATAAACAACAAGAAATAGAGGAACAAAAGATTAGCAAAACAACCAGAAAACAAGTAATAAAATAACAGAAGCAAGCCCTCAAATATCAATAAAAATCTTGAATATAAACAAATTAAATTATTCACTTAAAATATATAAACTAGCTGAATGGATTTTTTTTAATGACACAATGATATGCTACCTACAAGAAACTCATCTCACCTGTAAAGACACATATAGACTGAAAATGAAAGGATGAAAAATATTCCATGCAAGTGCAAATCAAAAGTAAACAGAAGTTGTTATAATTATTTTACTTATTTCAGATAAAACAAACCATAAGTCAAAAATAGCAACAACAACAAAAGACAAGAAGGGTCATTAAATAATGATAAAGGGATCAATCCAGCAAGAGGATATAACAGCTTTAAATATATAGGTATCCAAAGCCTGAGCACCCAGACATATTAAGCAAATATTATTAGACCTGAAGGAAGAGTTAAATTCCAATACAATAATAATTACTTCAATGCTTTACTCTCAGCATTAGATAGATCATCCAGACAGACAATTAATCCCCTAAAAATGGATTTAAACTTTAGACCAAAGGAATCTAACAGACATTTATAGAACACTTCATCCAGCACCTGCAGAATACACATTCTTCTTATCAGATCATGGAACATTCTCCAGGATAGACCATATGTTAGGCCACAAAACAAGTCTCAACAAATTTTTAAAAATCAAAATTATATTAAGTATTTTCTCAGACTACAATGGAGGAAAACAAGAAACAATAACAAGAGGAACTTTGAAAACTGTACAAACACATGGAAATTAATCAACAGGCTCCCATGAATGATCACTGGGTCAAAGAAGAAATTAACGAGGAAATCCAAAGACTTTTGAAACATGAAAATGGAAATACAACATACCAAAACATATGAGACATAGCAAAAACAATGCTAAGAGGAAAGTGTATAGCAATAAATGCCTACACCAAAAAAGTAGAAAGGTTTCAAATAATTAATCCAATGATGATCATCAAGGAATTAGAAAAGTAAGAACAAACCAAACCCAGAATCAGTAGAAGAAAAGAAATAAAAAAGATCAGCACACAGTAAATGCAATAGAGAGTAAAAACAAAAATTTAAAAGGACTAATAAAATAAAAAGCTAGTGTTTTGAAAAGATAAAAAAAATCAATAAGCCACTAACTAGACTAACTAAGAAAAAAAAATGCAAAAACAGAAATGAGAATGGAGACATTGCAACTGATACCACAAAAAATACAAAAGGTCATAAAAGACCATTATGAACAACTATTCACTAACAAAGTGAAAAACCTAGAGGAGATGGATATATCCTGGACACATACAAATTACCAAGATTGAATCAGGAAGAAATAGAAAACCTGAACAGACAAATAATGAGTATAAGAATGGATCAGTAGTAAGTCTCCCAACAAAAAAAAGCTCAGAACCAGAAGACTTTGCTGCTAAATTCTACCAAACTTGTAAAGAAAAACCAACACCAGTTCTCCTCAAGCTATTGCAAAAATTGAAGAAAAGGGAATTCTCCCCAACCATTCTACAAGACCAGTATTATCCTAATAGCAAAACCAGACAACAAAAAAAGAAAGAAAACTACATTCCAATATGACTGATGAACATAGACACACGGAGGGGTAAAGAGAGGTTGGTAAATGGGTACAAAAACACAGAAAGAAGGAATAAGTGCTCATATTCAATAGCAGAGTAAGGTGAATGTAGTTAACAACAACGTGTTGTATGTTTCAAAATAGCTAAAAGAGAATAAAAGTTCCTAACACATAAAAATGATAAATACTCAAGGTAATGGATATCCCAAATACCCTGCCTTGGTCATTATACATTCTATGCATGTAAAAAAATACACATGTGACTCAAAAATATGTATAAACATATGTATCAATAAAAATTAACACTAAAAATCATTTTCTTTGGATTTCTGTAATCATTAAATTTTATCTTCAAAAGAGAAACCTCCTATGTGTAAGATATAGTACTAGCAGTCAAAAAAGAGAGTAATCACAACAGAACATGAACTCTTATTGTGTGACCTTAGGTTAGAAGCTCAATTGTTTTTTGCAATTATCTCCTTACCTATAGAAGAAAGATGTACATTTCTGTCTCTTCATACAGATATGTGAATTCTAATAAAATTAAAAATAAGAAGTTTGCTAATGGTTCTGCATAAATTCAAGAAGTCTTTACCTCTAGATATCATATTAAGTTCGTATGAAACAAGTCCAGATCTTTGGCGAGCTCTGACATTTTGCTGGGCTCCTTGCTTGAGGGTCAGATGACTAAGATAGGCTTTTCTCATGACCCAGAAAAGTCAATCCTTGGACAAATGGAAAAGGCAATTTTGATTATTCTAAGTGCAGGTACCCAAGAATGTGCATTTCAAATATGTCTGAACTGGAAATATCCACATAAAGGGAGGATAAACAAAATGTGTCTCATAATCTATAGTACCCAGATTCAAGTTGTTATAAATTCAATTAGGTTGTTGACATTCACTCATTTTTTCACCAAAAAGTTATTAAGCACTTAATATGCTTATAAGGTACTTATCTTGAAAACTCTAACCTGATCATTTAGAATATCAAAATAATTAGTCCAAAATTCTGCCTCTCAAAAAAAAAAATGTGAGCTAGAAAAACAAACAAATAATCAAAATTTTACAAGAAAATGTGAAAGTTGCTATGATAAATAGCCAAGAGTACATACCAAAGCAATAGAAGCATATACAAATAACAAGTAAAAGAAATTAGGAAGCCGGGCTCGGTGGCTCAGCCTGTAATCCCGTGCCTTGGGAGGCTGAGGTGAGTGGATTGCCTGAGACCGTGGGTTCAAGACCCGCCTGGGCAACTTGGTGAGACCTCATCTGTACAATAAATCAAAAAAAATTAGCCGGATGTGGTAGCGTGCACCTGTAGTTCCAGCTACTTGGAAGTTTGAGGCGGAAGGATCGCTGGAGCCCAGCAGGTCAAGGCTGCAGTAGCCGGGAGCGGCCACTGCACTCCAGTCTGAGCGACAGAGTGAGACTCCAACTTAAAAAAAAATAAAATAAAATAAATTAGGGGAGAACAGGGTAGGCTAAATCCAAATGGACAAGTTACTATTACCAAAATGAAAGATAATGAGAAAGCTTTCCAAGCAAATGGAATAGCATTAGAAATCATTGCAACACCTCTATTATCTTAATTGTTTGGCATACCCTTCCCCAATCAACATTTCATATGATTCTAACTCACCCCAACCAATACTATACTAACAATTTTCTTACCAGTACAGAGCCTCCAATCTGCTGACTCTACCACTTTTATACTGTCTCTCACCCTACTCCTGTCCTTTTTTGTCTTCACTATCCAACTTCAATTCCAAGGCTTATAATTAAATTCACTCCTTTGCATACACTCTCAATTCTCTTGACCCTCTCATAGATTCTTAGTGAAATTGGTTCTACTTAAATGCAACTATCTTTCTACTCTGTGCATATCCTGAGCAACTAAGAAACCATCAAACAATGGATTTTACTTAACACTTACTTGCAGTAAGCTAAAAAAAAAAAAAAAGACTCTTGGGACTGCTTGATGATTCTCATTTCCCTGGTCCACTCACTCTCCTACTCTTCTAAAAATCTATTTCTTACATCTCACTTCAAACTTAAAACAGCTCCTCTGCCTTCTCCCACTCAGTTATGGCCTTAGTTCCAATTTCACCAAGAAAATGGAATCCTTCAGAAGAGTAACTTCCACATGTCCCCATCCCCACCATACCTACCACTCACTACATTCTGCCTCCTGCCTGTTAAAAATGGTGAACCACCCATGGTCTTTTAGGGGTCAACTCCTCTACTCGTACATAGTTCCCATCCGCTCTCATTTAGTCAAGGACAATATTTCTGTAGTTGCTCCTATCCTCTTCTGCATCACCAATTTTCTGCAACACTCAGTCTACTGAGTCAAACAACATTAGTTTCTTCTTGAAACACTTCTTCCCTTGGCTTATGAGGCACCATTCTTTCCATTCTTTTTCTTCCTCAAGGGCTGCATATTCGGTTTGTTTTGCTCTTTTTTTCCTTGTCTTTCAAAACTTTAAGCACAGAAGTACTGAGATCTCTTCTGTTCTCTGTCTATGCTCATTCCTGGGTAAGCTCAAGTCTATAATATAGTTTCATCTATACCTTCGTGACCTCCAGTCCCGAATTTCCCCTTGAACTCTTGTCTCTTATATACAACGTGAGGAGTCAGAGCTTTACTGAGAGGAGGGCATTCGTATAGAAGAGTGGACCCTGATAAGAATCACAGTCCAAGCAGAGTAGAGAGAGGATCATTGTTGGAGAGAAATTCATCATGGGGTGTTAGAGCCCAAACATGGTGAGAAAAATATCCATGCAATAGGGTGGTCTGATATGAGAAGTGTCTTATAGAGGAGTGTCTTGTGCAAGATGAGCAAGGGATCCACATGAGTATGAAGGATGGGCTATGAGACACACAAGCCCAAATAGGGAGAGGAGGACCTTCACAAGGGAGTGTGGCCAGACACAGAGTATCAATGCCCAACATAAATGAGGTAAGGGGTATGTTCATATTACTATCTCTGTCTAGTTACTACAGTATACCCATACAGGTGGGTAACCAGGCTCAGAGGTCAAGACCTAAGCAGGATGAGGAGGATGTCTATGCATCTTTTAAACCAGGGAAATACTTGGTCTCTTTAAAATAGAGTTTACTTAGTTTTTCAAGATCGCTCGCTGTTATATTCATGTTCTACCTATAAATACAAAATATTGTGACAAATTGTTGAAATGGGAGTTGGTAGGTATATAGGTGGTGGCCAAGATTAGTATCATAAAATAGATGACAGTATTAGGTTTAATTTGCTTTCTCTGCATGGAGAGACAAAGCAAAATTAATATAGGCAAAAGGAGCACCAAGTGCAAAAACATAGAATCATGAAAAACTGTAATATATTTAGGAATTGAAATTTGTTAAATAAAGTATAGAAGGAGATAATTCCCATTTAAACAGTGAATTATCAGAAGACACAGTTCTTCGATAAATCAGAGAACACAAAATCCATATTTTGAGTATGGTAGAGAGGTAAGATATCCAGTTCTAAAGTTAGATTTGTGCTATTATCTCTGCTTCAGAAACTATTCTTTATGTGATCCTGACTAAATTACTTAACATTATAAGCCTCCATTTTCTCACCTGTAGAATAGGAAATTATAAATACTTCTACTTATTGTACGGAGTCATTATGAAGATGAAATTTTACAATATCCTTAGACCAGTGGTTCCCAACTGAGGGATAACTTTGCCCCCAAGAAACATTTAGTATTGTCTGGAGACATTTTTGATTGTCAAGACAAGGGAGGTTTGGAGGCTACTACTGCTGTCTAGTAGGTAACGGTCAGGATGTTCTTAGTATCCTGTCAGGCACAGGATACTAAGATTTATTTGGATAATAATATTAAGGTCCTGAGATTGCAAAATTCTGACTTAGATGAATGCCTTCCTTATAGTACACAGTCAATATATGTTGTGCAGAAAGAGGAGGAGGAAGGTAAGGAAAAAAAAAAGCAGGAGGGTGAAGGAGGAAGAGGGATGATACTGTACGAAGATTGAGCTCACTGCTGCCACTTGTTGTTCTGTGTGAGTGCCAAAAAATCATGACCTGCTGTCATTGACTGCACCCCCAATCCTAACCACCACCTGTCCTTTTTACATGTACAGTTGGTCATAGGGTGATTAGATAAGAATTACAAACTAGTAGGCTCTGGAAGAGAAGTCAAGTACCTGACCAAAATGAAGTTTTATAAAACAGAGATGATGCGTAATCAAGTTCCCTTGTAACTCTAACACGTGGTCACCATCTCCTATCCCATGAACAATTATTTCAGGCCTGAGAACAATACATAACAAGACCCAATAACCAACCATGAAGGCTGGAAGTTCATTCAGTCCACGGGTCTTGAAAGAGTGAATCATACAACTAATGTCTAATGGACCAGGAATTTATTAAAAATGGATCACAGTACACGAATCAGGTCCCCAATATAAAGCCTGAAAGTCCAAAAGACCTCTGGAGGTCTTGTAGTCCAGTGGTGTGACAAAGCCAGGAATGGCTAGAGACAAGAACAGAGGATGCCCTGATGAGTATATAGGATCAGTGATAGTGTAGCCTGCTTCAGCTAAGCACAGTTGGGCCAGAAAAAAAAAAAATACAGAAGGAGGATCTGCCAACTGAGGCCTGAGCCACAAACCAAAAAGCAATCTGCATGTATACATGATGTGGAAAGAACTGTTTGTCAGATGTTGGTTTTTCTCAGCCACAGGCTCACATGTGGTGGTATCATCTTCAAATTATGAAGGACAGTTTGATTCTTTAACTACTCAGGCATGCAGAAAGCCAATGAAGAATAATATCCTACGTTGACAAGTTAATGTCTCAACAGGAAAGACCAATTAGGAAATGTGTCATTTAGGGCACTGCCTATACTTCCAGAATCAACTCAAACGATGTTTTTGTTTGAACCGACATCTCAAGAGAGCAACTAAATACTGAGGCTCTGAAGTCAGACAGAATTGGGTTTCGGTTTTAACTCCACCATTCACCGACTGTGTCATCTAGGAAAAATTATTTAACCTCTCCAAACTCCAGTTTCCTCAACTTTAGAATGAGGATAGTAATAATGGTCACATTGTGGAGCTGTAGTGAGGATTAAATGTGATAGTTCAGGTATAATTCCTATCGCTACACCTAACACAGAGTAAGCCTTGGGAAATACTGGCTGCTTCGTGTTCATTGGTGTCCATCAAATGAACCGTGTATTTTATTTTCACATATCATCTTCTCTATTTGAGAGCGCATGACACAGTTTCTTCAACCATATCACTTGTTGATAGCTGTGAATTGGGGGACAGGGGTCCATATATATTAAAAAGAGAACTATAAACAAAAATTGTGATTAATAAATTGCTCATGGTTCTTCCCTGATATAAACATAACATTTTTTAGTCTTGATATATCTATTTAAATGTTTATCCTTCTATGTTATTGTTCACATCCATATTACCACCATTTTGAGAAGAAAAGATATTTCTTTTGAATAATTCCTCCCTCGTATACTTTCCTTTCTCTGTTATGATACTGGCCAGCCACTGTCAAAAATCTGTCAGCAACAGAAGTTCCACTGGGAAAGGAGGCTGAAATCACTCAGATGGGAACATTAGACTGAAGAAGCTCCACTGAGAGAAGTTTGTCATCATTCACTGCACTAATTCAGTCCAAGGATTTAAAATGTGAAAACAAACCCACTTTTTCCTGGAATTCAGAAACTCAGCTATCCCTAAGTTCACCATTAGAAGAACATAACAGCCTATAATGAAATAAATACTCGGTAAAACATAAGTCAATTCCACACATACAGGCAGAGTAATAATAGGTTAGAATATCAGAGCAGAGAAAGAAAGGAAAAATACGTGAAGTTAATTAAACTGGTATTTCCAATGATTGTTTTATGACTTGGAATACATCAATCTTCATTAGTAAATGAAACACGAAAAATTACATGATTGCTAACATTTTTTGAGTGTCTACTGTGTGCCAGGCACTGCCCTAAGTCTTTTATATATACTCACAACAATCTTAGAGGTGAAAATTATGACACCTTTGTTTTGTAAGATGAGGAAAAGAAAGATCAAGAGGTGCACTACCAAGATTACACAGCTAGTAAGTGGCAGATGTGGGGTTTAAAATCAAGCAGTACAGCTCCATAGATGTTCCTTTTAACTCTATACTTCAATGCCTCTAAATGGAAGTATAGGAATATTGCCTATCAGACAACATTAAATATCTGAACGACCCATTTTACAAAATAACATTAGGTAATAAGGCTATGTTCACCTCATAGTAACAATTTAAATGACTTTGCTTCCATTCAAAGGTTAATGTGTTTTGAGGAGAGTAAAGAAAATCTTTTAATTCACTAGGCTTGGACAGTTAGCCCCAGAACATTCAGAATTTGGTAGTTGTAATAGTCTTACTATTTTTTTTCTTCCAAGATTTTAACAATTTTACCAGAAAGAAATAAGAGGTTTTCTCAAAGCAGTTTAACTTCACTATAAAGGGTTGTCTTAAATTACTCTAATTATTCATTGCCTTTTTCTATTTAATTCACACATTTCTCATTTCTCCTTAAGTGAGTAAACTATAAACTTAATCTTTCTTCTCATCGGCTCACAGGCACCATCTAGTGAAGAAACAGAATAATTACAGAACATTTCCTGAGGTGGGGATCACTATTTAATCTGTATTAACAAAGTCTAATACAGCACCATTTTATCATCATTCTAAAAGAGAATGAGATTCGTTAAATGCAAAAGTTATAACTAAGGCTAAAAATATTAAGCATTTCAAAATCTGAATAGTTTTGAATTTGTAGAAATTGAGAATTAGCCTGATTTCTATTTCCAACCCCATTGGCCTTCCACTATCAGTGACTATGGGTTCTCAGACAGCATTTAATTGCTACATTCCATTGTACCAATATCCATAATGGCTTTTGAAATATGTTGTTATATATAATCCCATGCTTTACTCTCTCCCTTTTCCTTTTTATTCATCACACTATGATGATTTTTTAAAAATATATTAACCTACCACTCATGGAGGACAACCTCTGTCAGTAAGAAGCCCAGTAAATTTACAAGTTAAGGAAATAAAGTATTACATGTATTATGCTAGAATACAGTGTAGAATATAGTTAATCCACTCTAATCAGACATAATTGGCTACTATTTTGTAATTTCATTGGAGGACAAAGAGCATATCTTATTCTACAGTAGAAGCTTCTTCACCAACCTCCACTTAACCAACTCACCAAATTAACTGAAGGTCTCCATTATGTCTATAAAATATATTGACTCATGCCCGCCGTACACTGAATGCTCAGGGCTAGAAGGCTACTCTAAAACATGCATGGACTTCTGTTCCTACCAGTTAAGATGTGTGCTTTTTTTTTTTTAAGTTGGAGTCTCACTCTGTTGCCCAGACTGGAGTGCAGTGGCCGCTCCCAGCCATCGCAGCCTCTACCCACTGGGCTCCAGCGATCCTTCCGCCTCAGCCTTCCGAGTAGCCAGAATTACAGGCACGTGCTACCATGCCCGGCTGATTTTTTATTTATTGTAGAGATAAGGTCTCGCCAAGTTGCCCAGGTGGGTTTCAAACCCGTGGGCTCAGGCAATCCACTCACCTCAGCCTCCCAAAGGCGCGGGATTACAGGCTGAGCCACCAAGCCCGGCAAGTTGTGTGCTTAACAAGAGGAAATTGGGTTTTGTTTCCAAATATGTCCATGCCGGTTTTACCTGTAGTTACACAATATTAATTACACAATTTAATTAAATGGCTTATAAACCAGTAAAATATAAGTTTAAGCATTGTTGTCAAATCAGCTGGAGTGAAACAACTATGAAAGATTGGAGGAAAAATATAAAAATCTAAAGGATTCTGCATCCAAATTTCCTTAAAGAATGTTTCTAGGATTGTTCTAATTTTTTTAAAAACGTGGAAATTGTAGCTGATGTTTATAGGTATGTTTTATGCAAGAGAGATAATGCACAACAATCCTAGTATCTCAAACTTTAAAATGAAATGAACAAATGATGATAAAAGAATTCATAGCCAAGAACAGCATTTAAAAGTGGCACAAAGGTTTAAGAATAGTGTTAAAGAAAGCAGAAGCCCAAAATGAGCTCAAGCCTGTGAAGAAATAAGAATAACACACTGGACTCTTAAAATTGTATTTAGAGAAAAATGAGTGCACGTGAAGAGCATGTCTTTGGACTATGGTAGTTGATGTCATAATAACAAGGAGCAGAGAGGAACCTCAAATCCTATTTTCCTTTGTTTGCTATAAAATAGAGTGAACTTTAGCTGTAAAGGGACTTTATAAAGAACCTCTTAACTCCTCTAAACTGAGCCCAAATGAAACTTGTACATGCTATTTCCAAGTATGATTCCAGAACATGCCTTGAAATGACTAAACCTGCTGTCAGCCATCTTTGAAAAAGCAAGACAAATAAGTGTTATAAGACTGAAAATGGGTGAATATACTCTTGACCCAAAAATGGCAAGAAGTAGATACTGTAAATGATGGGCTGGAAACAGACTAATCATCCTGAGCTACATTCCAGAACAATTTTTTTGAATCTCAGACCATGGGAATACAAAACGGGAACCATATTGAGTATGGATCATAATTAGTTCATAGAAAACCTACCAGAGCTAACTCATTTCTGGTTCTGTATATTTTTAGAAGACAT
Organism: Carlito syrichta; assembly: GCF_000164805.1. Taxonomy (NCBI): domain Eukaryota; kingdom Metazoa; phylum Chordata; class Mammalia; order Primates; family Tarsiidae; genus Carlito; species Carlito syrichta. Next base: position 129,320 of record NW_007246412.1, on the reverse strand, counting down.
TTGATAAAATTTTAAAAATATTTTTCTTTTTTAAAATTTTTTAAAGATGTGGGGTACAGTTCAGGATTAGGTATACAAATGTTCACTTAAGTATATTTTTCTGGATAAAAAGCAAAGAAAATGTGAGTTCAATATATGTTTTGCGGTTTGTGCCTAACGTGTCCAAATTAACAGATCAAAATCAGCCTTGGAGAAGAGTCTGCAGGCACATGTTGTTCAGTTTCATGCTAAGCTCTACAAAATGAGAAAATCGGTTTTTTTTTGTTTTTGTTTTTGTTTTTTTTTCTCAACGAATCCATGCTTGCAGGTGACACAAAATTAGAAGGAACAGTCAACTTGTTTGATGGCAGATTCAGAAGTTTGATCTCAAAGGATAGAAAATGGGCCCAAATGAGTCAACTTAAAAAAAAAAAACCTACATACGTGTAAATGAGAGAGGAATGAATTACAGTATTAGCAACATGTGTAGAAAAGTGTTTAGGGCTTTAGTTAGGTTCAATATTTTTTTAAGTATCAAAAGAGTTAATGTGCTCATAGAATAGGTAAAAAAAAAAACAACTTAGTAGCCTAGAGAGGAGATGTTGTCCATAGTGGCTGGTCATTGGTGTCAAATATTACAGAAGTGTCCAAGAAAATGCATTCTGAGATCCATGTCTGGTGACCAAGAAGTGACTGTTGACTTTCAAGAGTGATTCAGTTGAATAATTAAAGTAGGGACCAACAACAAAGGTGTTTGAGGAGCAAAGAGAATGTGAGTAAAAGTAAACTACCCATTTGAGGGCTTCTATTGGGAAAGAAAAGACAACTTTGAAGTAGAGAAGATAAATTAATATTGAACTGTTAAATATCCCTGTTTTCAGGAAACTCTGAAATGTTATGCAATTTAGAGCAAAAATAATCATTAAAACTCAGAAATATGCTTAGTATTCCTAGATTATTGCCTAGCTTAGTTATGCTCTACCTCTAATAATCAATAATTTTTATATTTTGTTTTAATTTATATTTATTTTCTAAATAAGCATATCAGAAATACTAGCTCTGGGTGATATAGAGGAACTAAAATATGATTTAACAGAACTATTGGGTTAGAAAAAAGAAGAGGGGAGTCTAAACTGTGACAATAGCAAACACAGAGACAATTTTCTGCAAAATTGTATTGGCTCTACTGGAAAGAAACAACATCTATAGGGAACATAGACCAGCATGAGACACAGAAGATGATGAAGAACCCAGGAAAAAAAAGAGGAGGAGCAGAATAGAAGGAGGGTAGATTTCCCGCCCAAATCAGGCTAGACTACAAGCTTCATGATTTTCTTGTAAGAAAAGAGTAGTAGTTAACATTGGTTTTGTAGTTGAATCATCTGTAGCTTGTGTGGATCTGTACAATAACAAAGTCTACAGCTCTACCAAGAAATAAGAAAAAAGAAAAGAGAAAAGAGAAAGAAAGAAAGAAAGAAAGAAAGAAAGAAAGAAAGAAAGAAAGAAAGAGAAAGAAAGAAAGAAAGAAAAAGAAAGAATGGAGAGGAGAGAAGGGGAGGGCAGAAGAGGAAAGGCGCGGAGGGGAAGAAGGAGAAGGGAGGGGGGAATAGAAAAAAAGAAAGGAAGGGAGGAGAGGAGGAGGAAAAGGTAGGGCAAGAAAGAAAAGAAGGAAGAGACAGAGGGAGGGGAGCCTGCACTTAAAAATTAATACTTCAGATCCTAGAAGTGAGGCACATTATCCTTCTCATGGCACCACACCAAAACGACTGATTATGTATTTGTAAAAAGTGAAGAAATCTTTCTGAAAAATAGACTCTGCCAAACACATGCATGAAGTTAAGCAAATGTCAAATTGGTAACTGTATTTCTTTGCTTCTTTGTTTAGTATTCCAAAGAGTTCACAATTACAAGTAGTTCCCAACTTACTAAGAAGTTGTTTTCTAAAAGTTGGTTGGCAAATCAGTTCTATGACAGCAAAGTATGTGGTTCACAGTGCAGACAGATAGCTCAGATTCAAATCCTACCACCATCCACTTAATTCATTGGACCCTGATCTTCCACATCTTTAAAATGGGATACCTACTCAAAAGATTGTTCTGTTGTGATTAAGGAGTTATTAAATGGAAGGTCTTTGGGACAGTGCCTCAAGCTTAGTGAGTGCTAAACAAATGTTAGCTATTATTGTAATCAGCACCCTTATAGAAACAGAAACACTGTGTTTCTTAGAACAGGAGAAAAATAGAACTGTGGCTACAGGAAAAAAAAAAAAGGAAAGAAATATCTTGTCACCAGGAATTTGATCGTGTATCATGTATAGGCATAACTCATTTTATTGTGCTTTACTTTAAAGCACCTTGCAGTCATTGTGTTTTTTACAAATTGAAGGTTTGTGGCAACCCTGTGTCACTCAAATTTGTCAGTATAATTTTTCCAACTGCGTGTGTTCACTCCACGTTTCTGTGTCAATTCTGGTAACTCTTAATGTTTCAGACTTTTTCATTATTATTAATATATCTGTTGTGATGATCTGTGATTAGTGTTTTTGATGTTACTATTATAATTGTTTTGTGGCATTATAAACCACACCTATGTAAAATGACATTTAATCAATACCAGCCTCCCTCCAACTCTGTCCTTCTCCTTAGGTCTCCCTATTCCCTGAGACACAACAATATGGAAGTTAGGTCAATCAATAACCCTACAATTACCTTTCAGTGTTCAAGTGAAAGAAAGAGTCACACATCACTCATGTTAAATCAAAAGCTAGAAATGATTAAGCTTGGTAAGGAAGGCATGTTAAAATCTGAGATAAGCTAAAAGCTAGGTCTCTTTGTAACACTTAGCCAAGTTGTGAATACAAAGGAAAGGTTCTGAAAGGAAATTACAAGTGCTACTCCAGTGGACACACAGATAATAAGAAAGCAGCACAGAGCTGATTTGAAGAAAGTTTAAGTTGTCTAGATTAGAAGATCAAACCCGCCACAATATTCCCTGAAGTCAAACTCTAATCCAGAGCAAGCCTCTAACTCTCTTCACTCCTATGAAGACTGAGAGGTAAGAAAGCTACAAAAGAAAAGTGGGAGGCTAGCAGAGGTTGGTTTATGAGGATTAAAGAAATAAGCCATCTCTATAACATGAAAGTATAAGGTAAAGCAACAAGTGCTAATATAGAAACTGCAGCAAGTTATCCAGAAGATTAAGCTAAGGTAATTGATAAAGGTGGGTACACTAAGCAACAGATTTTCAGTGTAGACAAAATAGTCTTCTACTGGAAGAAAATGCCATCTAGGACTTATATGGTTAACAAGAAGAAGTCAATGTCTGACTTCAAAACTTCAAAGAACAGGCTAACTCTCTTGTTTGGAGGCTAATGCAGCTAGCTGGTGACTTCAAGTTGAAGCCAATGCTCTTTTACCATTCTGAAAATCCCAGGATCCTTAAGAATTATGCTAAATCTACTCTGCCTATGCTCTAGAAATGAAGCAACAAAGCCTGAATGACAGCACATCTGTTTACAACAAGATTTACTGAATATTTTAATCCCACTGTTGAGACCTACTGCTCAGACAAAAATATTCCTTTCAGAATAGTACTGTTCATTGACAATGCAAGTGGTCACCCAAGAGCTCTAATGGATATGTACAAGGAGATTAATTGTTGTGTTCTTGACTGTCAAACAATGGTCATTCTGCAGCCTATGGATCCAAGAGTATTTTTGACCTGTGAACCTTAGTATAAATACTAAGGTATGTAAGACTATAACTGCCACAGTGACTCTTCTAATGGATCTGGGTAAAGTTCATAGAAAACCTTTTAGAAAGGAGTCTTGATGTCATTAAAAATGTGTGTGATTCATGAGTAGAGGTCAAAATATCAACATTAACAGAAGTTTGGAAGAAGTTGATTCTCATCCTTGAGGATGACTTTGAGGTGTTGAAGACTTCAGTGGAGGAAATCACTGCAAATGTGGTGGCAATAGCAAGAGAACTACAATTAGAAGTGAAACCTGATGGTATTGCAGCAATCTCCTAATAAAACTTGAACAGATGAGAAGTTACTGAGCAAAGAAAGTAGTTTCTTGAGATGGAATCTACTCCTGGTGAAGATGCTGTGAGCCTTGTTGAAATGACAAAAAAGGATTTATATTATTACATAAACTTCCTTGATAAAGCAGTGGCAGGGTTTGAAAAACAGACTCCAATTTTAAAAGAGTTCTATTGTGGGTAAAAGGCTACCACACAGTATTGCATGTTGCAGAAGAAACTTTCATGAAAGGAAGAGTCAACTGATGTGGCAAATTTTATTGCTGCCATATTTTAAGAAATTGCCACAGCCACCCAACCTTCAGCAGTCATACCTCTGATCAGTTAGCAGACATCAACGTCGAGGCAAGACTCTTCACCAGCAAAAATATTAGACTTGCTGCAGATAATGTTTTGCCTGTTTTAACAGAAGAGTATTTCTAATTTAGGTATATACATTGTTGTTTTAAACAGTGCTTGTTTTAAAATTGCACACTTAAAAGACTAGAGTACAGTATAAACATAACTTTTATATGCACTAGGAAACCAAAACATTTGTGTGACTTGCGTTATTGTTGATATTAACTTTATTGTAATGATCAAACTGAACCTCCAATATCTCCAAAGTATGCCTGTATATATCCCTATATATACAAAGAGGGGGCTTTTTTCTAGTTACATCTCTCAAAATGTTTAGCAGAACACATTTAAATTCCAAACACCTTGTTAAACAATAAAATAAATTTAAAATTCAGTGATCAAATGACAATGGGAGTGCTGTATATTATAGTCTTCCTCTTGAAGACTTACAGTGCATATTATCATTAATCATGCGATCTAAAAAAGAAAAAATATGATTTAATTTTGTTTAAGCCAGTGTTTCCCAAACTTGTATGACCACAGAACCCATTTTTCTCTTACTATTAGCATCACACTTTGAGAAATACTTCTGCAGGTCAATTACTCCCCAGATATTCTGCATTGAAGAACAAACAGCAATTATCCCTAGGGAAATAAAAGTGGAGGCTTTTGACTCACATCCCTCAGACAATTATAAAAATGCTATTCATAAGTTGAATACTGATTAAACCATGATTGCTATTCTTGCTCAACCTATTCAAAATCAGAATAGCAATATTAAAATAAAATCAAAAACTCCTTCACTTCCTTTTTCCTGCTTATATTATTAAACTTACTATAGATAATTTTTGTGTTTAAGTTCACTATTATAGGCTTTAATGAAGATAAATCTGAGAACTGCAAAGTATATTAAATTATAATTCTTCCTTAATGAATCTGAAATTATTTAATTACAAAAGAAAAGGGAGCTTTTAACTATTATTGCATGGAAAAACAAGACTAATATTTATGGCATCCCAGTGATTTTTTTTTTTTTTTTACAATGCATGCTAGTATAATGCATGTTAGTTCTTATTAGTTTTCTTGCTTCTGGGAATGGTTTTGTCCATGGACTAGAAGTGAAAGGTATCAGGCATTGTAAGGGAGTCCACATTGTTCTTAGTTTCAGCATAGCACTCTTAGCTTTAATTTCCCCCCTTGAAACATCTCATAGATATTTTAGAATGCCAAGTCCTACTTTTTTGCCCCAGTAGTAATAAAACACGAAATTCAGGCATTAGAATTTCTAAAGCAAAAAGGTAAAGGAGAGACTTTAATTGTTCATCATCTCAGTTCATTCTACTCATTCACTTAACAAACACTGAGTATGTTTCATGTGTCAGAGTATATGTAAAGTATTGAAATTACTATGGGGAAGGGCAAAATATACAAAATCTCTGTTCCCTTGTAACAGATATAGTTCCAGGGAACATATATATAGCAAAATTAGAGAAGGTTGAATTGCCACTGCAAGACGTGTTCTAAGTGGTCATATTTGGTACTATGAGAGTCTATGACAGGAAAACTGATTTAATCACAGGGTTCAGAAACCACTTCTCCTAGAAAGTATTAATGGAGTCAAGAGCTGAAAGAATAGCAGGAATTAACTAGATAAAGAAACAAGGAAGAGGCAGGCAGAAGTCAATGTGTAGGCAAGGCCTCCCTGTATGCAATCCCTGTCAGCTAGCTGTTTCCTAGGAAAGCAAACTAACAAACTAATCTTGGCTCAACTGTGAATGACAAAGAATAGTGTTATATGCCCAGGGATAGCCGCATGTACATTCATGAAGATGGAAATTCAGTGTAGAGGGAAAAAATCATTATTCAGAAAATGTTGAAGTTTCAAGTTCTAGGACAGGCTGATAAGGAAAATATTCTGAGGTAAGCAGAGCTTGGCTTGCCAGTGTCTCCCAACTCACACTGCCTACAGGACCAACCATACACATTTCCATGGGAAAGAGGAAGTGGAAACAACAAGAAGGAAATTAAGGAAAAGGTTTTTTAAAAGGAATAGACAGAACTAAGTTAAGAGTTTTGAGGAGTTTTTTTCTAAAAAGAAAGAACAAGTTTATTGTGAAAGCTCTGCCATGGCTTACTTCAGTCTTCCATTCCTGTATTTAAAAACCTCCCCCCAGCAACAGGCTCTTATTTCTTGGACTTCTGTTTTTCAAGAATTCTGGCAGAGTTCAGCTGTTGGATCTCCTGCTTCATGTATGTTGGCTCATGCAAGGGCCTTCTGCTGGTATGTCCAAGACAATCCCAATCCTCCAAGACTCCACGTTGCCTCTCATAATTCAGCCCAAGCTTCTTTACAACATGGCAATTGGCATCCAAGAAGGAACTTTCCAAATAGCCAAGCCCCAATACATAAGTAATTATCAAGCCTTGGTTTGCATGTCACTTGCTAATGTCCTATGGGCCAAAGCAAGTCATGTGTTCAAGCCCAGAGTCAAAAAAAAAGGATTAATTTACATTTACAGGTATAAGTGTTCTTGGGATTTTTGAAAATTATATCAGCTTTCCTCTGTATGCGCACACACACTATCACCAAAGGTTTTTTTTTTCTCCTCATCTCATGAAAAATGAGTTTCCCCATGATCATCTACAACCACTTCACTCTTCTCAAACTGTGTTCCACCTGTACAAGCCCACTCATCCCATAGGCACATGGCATGCTGGGTGCTGTTGCTCCATGTTCTCCCTGCAGTCTAGTCTGATTTCACGCTCAGGTTGTGGTATGAAAATATTAATGATGGCAATTTTACACATGTTTATCTTCTTTGTTCTGTTTTGCTCAACTTCCTTTATTTCTGTAGGAAAAAAAAATTATCCCAGAAGAGCAAAAACCTTATACATAAATTAGGAACCATGACATTTCAGTAAATGTGACCAAACACTTGTAATTTAAGAAAAAAATAAAGCTAATTGGCAGAAGACTTGATTCTTGCTGTTCCAGCTGCCAGAAGGTAATTACGGGAAATTGTGATGTTTTGTGCTCCAATTTCGCTAGTAAAAATTACAATTAATAACATACACAGAAATCATTGTTTTTAAAAAGGTTTCCTGAGTAGTACCTCAGTACAAAAAAATTAGATGAGTTAGAAATGCTAACTTGTGTTTGTAAAAACAGAGTAATTAGCAAGTGCTGTGCTTTGACCTTTCTGTCTTTGTTTTAAATGTGCTTTCAACTATGAATTAATGATTCTTTTAAACTTTTGGCTATATATTTAATACCAAAGTATTGCTGATAACTAATAGAAATTAGATAAAACACTTTTTATACTTTATAGGGCAGTGGGAAAAGCAAAACAAAACAAAAAACTTCCCCAAAACAACTCTATGTCTCACTGAATTTTTTTTTGAATTGGAGTCTCACTCTTGTCGCCCCAAGCATCCTCCACCTGCTGGACTTAGGTGATCCTTCCGCCTCAGCCTTCCAAGTAGCTGGAACTACAGACACACACCACCACATCTGGCTAGTTTTTGTAATTTATTGTAGAGACGAGGTCTCACCAAGTTGCCCAGGCTGGTCTTCTGGTCTTGAACCCACGAACTCAGGAAATTCTCTTGCCGTGGCCTCCCAAAGTGCTGGGATTACAGGCTGAGCCACTGCGCCCAGCCATCACTGAATTTCTAAAAGTAAGTTTTCTGAAGCAATTTAGTTAGTCTCAAGAAATGAGACTCCTTAAAATGTTTTTGCTTGAAGAATTTGGATCAATGCAATTCCAAATTACCTAAATAGTGTTTACGTGTGTGTGTGTGTGTGTGTGTGTGTGTGTGTGTGTGTGTAAATAACACTAATTACCTTACTCCTACCAAGTCTTTTAAAAATTTTACAGGTGGCTCAGCCTGTAATCCCGTGCCTTTGGGAGGCTGAGGTGAGTGGATTGCCTGAGCCCGTGGGTTCGAGACCCGCCTAGGCAGCAAGACCTCATCTCTACAATAAATCAAAAAATCAGCCGAGCGTGGTAGCACATGCCTGTAATTCCGGCTACTCGGAAGGCTGAGGCGGAAGGATCGCCGGAGCCCAGCAGGCGAGGCTGCGGTGGCCGGGAGCGGCCACTGCACTCCAGTCTGGGCGACCGAGTGAGACTCCAACTCAAAAAAATAAAAAAATAAAAAAAATAAAAATTTCACCCCAAATATAAATTGTAGTAATAGGATAAATTTGCCAGAATATGTTGAGATCATCATACCCTCCACCTTGGATATTTCTTCCTTCCCATTCCACATTACTTTAAACATCTTGTAACTTCTATTTTGTTCAGACCAAAGAATTGGAGGATGTCAGTGTGCAAAGATATCAGTCGCCAAAACTAGATAGGACACTATATGTCTCAGCAATGCCAGATCGGATGGATGAAGACCAAAGACACGTCTGACTCCACCAAACTGTGACATTACATTGTATACCTTGGGCCCCACCCTCTTTGCTTCTGAATGAAGATGTGACCCCAGGAGTAGAAGCAGGAGAAGGCAACACTGTGAATTAAAGTCAAATTTTTATCACCAGGGAAAACAGGGGCTCAGACAGGAGTTAACTTCAGTTACAGAAAAGTAAAGTCATTTCTGTACATTCAAGTTTGTGGCCTGTGAGAGATGAAAAATCCATGGCAGAAAGCTTTTACTTGACTGGCTGTGAGGTAGGAAAGTGTCAGGGGTCAAAGCAACCAAGGAGATGAAACAGGTAGTCCTGGAAAGCAAAACCCAGAAAGGTGAAGGGTCTGCTCTAAAGTCTCCTTTTTTTCTGCTCGTAAGAAGGAAGCATTCTCAGAATTTAGGTTTTTGTGTAGGAGGCAAAAATGGCAATAGCTGCTTACAGATAGGATGGGTGGAAATGCAAATCACGACTATCTAACCAGCAACTTCCATAGTGCCATATAAAAACAGCAGGCACTCGTTTTTCTCTACAAAGTTGGTAACAATTCTTTCTGCCATTTTATAAATAGATGGCAACTTCTTAATAAAAATTTAACTGAGCCGGGCTCGGTGGCTCAGCCTGTAATCCTGCGCCTTTGGGAGGCTGAGGTGAGTGGATTGCCTGAGCCCGTGGGTTCGAGACCCACTTGGGCAGCGAGACCTCATCTCTACAATAAATCAAAAAATCAGCTGGGCGTGGTAGCACATGCCTGTAATTCCGACTACTCGGAAGGCCGAGGTGGAAGGATCAGCGGAGCCCAGCAGGTCGAGGGTGTGGTGGCCGGGAGCACTCCAGTCTGGGCGACAGAGTGAGACTCCAACTCAAAAAAAAAAAAGAAAAATTTAACTGAGATTTTTTTCCTTTCATGAGTTATATCCTTTCTTTTATTTTTAACAGAAGGTCAACTGAGTGGTTAAGTGAACTTCACCTTCAGCCAGATCTCAGTTCTAAGTTCCACTCAGCTATTTTCTGTTGTAGGATGAGCTGAAACTCACAGGATAGTGTCTAGGACAAAATGCGTACTCATTAACTTGTAGCTACTATTACTAGTATTTACCTATTGAGCTACTAAAATGAATGAAAGAACAGGGTCTCTTCATCTAAAATCTAAAAAAAGAAAAGAAACAGAGCTCAGGTGAACTTCTAAACAATGAGTCCTGAACAGAAGTCAATGCAAACATACATAAAAGCTCCCTCCCCTTCCTCCCCGCTGCAAAGGAATAAATATATTAAAATGCAATTGTGCTTAATTTAGCAAGAGGAGATACCCTAGAAATGTGAGCACGACCAAATGTGACTCATTATGTATAAAACAGTAACACCTTTCACAGTGATGTCACTATCCAAATACTTATCCTGGGTTCAGCACTAAAATCTACCCTTTGGTGCTGCTTGTACAGACAGTATCCTGGGTAAGATACGTGACCACAAGGACAAAAGCCAGTGTAGATACTGTGAAATCCTTACTTGTACAGTATCTCCATAAGATTTTGTTACAGTATTTGAATGTTCTATTGACCTGTTTAGAATGACAATTCTAATCTTTAAAAGACCATGTTTCCAGGTTGCTATACCTATACCCAATGCTAATAAAGCATTTATTCTCAATCAGACACAAGTGTGGACCTGAACTATGTAAGCTTCATGCCCATATATATTCCAATGAGACAAAAGCCACAGAGTTAGCTATAATTTATAAGCACAAAATTTCCTATGAGTCAGTAAAGCTTTAAAAGATTCTTTCTAGGAGTGATTTCTAAAGCATAGTGTTCCATTAAACTTGGAGACTAGTGACAAAACATTCTAAAGATAAGGGCATGAAATTCTGTTTCATCCCTCCAGGGAAGAAATTATTTCCCTCTTGACATAGCACAAAGGAGTTATTTAGTCTCATATTCTTCCATTTCTCTGGAGAGTTTTAGACATGACCTTTCAGTTCAACTACACTGATGATGCTGCCTCCATATGTGCAGTAGGGGACTAGATTCACAAGGATTGGAAAGAATGAACCCTGCTATGTCAGTATTAAGCACTGTGCTCTTGTGGAAAGTACACTCCCTAACTAGGAGAATCAAAAACCAAAAAGACAAGACAGGGCTGAGAGATAACTAACTGGCTTTTAGAACATCCGTTTCAGAAAAAAGAACTAGTTTAGATAAGAGTTCACTGGCTGAATCTAGTTCTGTGCCTTACAGTAGACATTTCCAAGTTCTGCTTTTCCTATAGTAAGTCAAAAATGAAGTAAGAGAATTTTTTAAATGGCCTTAATTTCGATTTCTAAATGGTCCATTTTCAAGAGTTTTTTACTACTCCCTACATCATATCACATTGCTGCTAGGTATTTTTCATCTTCCCAAATGCAGCAGGAAGGATGAGAAAAAAATTATTAGATCTTCATATTCCATCTTTACATAGGAGAAATTTGAGCACCCCACTTCTTTGCTTTGAGGTCTCACTTCCCTTTTCACTTATGTTCACTGTAAGGGAAAAGAACTAGCCACCATCATCCTGTCACCTACATTCTTCAAATTCACATCCACAGTTCTTCTCAAAGTCCGTGACAACCACTTCTCCTCACCATTCCATTGCTGCCATATGTATGAATGAATTCAGTCACCTGAGGTAAGTGGGATCACTTTGATTCTCTTCATTCCAATGCCTTCACGTCTTTGCTTTTCACAATGAATCAAACAACACAGCCCAAGTATCCAACACTGTGAAGGTCTGGTTTGGTCTATGGGTAAAATATAAAATATCCAGGGACAAATTCTACTCCATATCATTTAGGTAATTTTTCCATGAGTATTATTCTTTACAAATATGCTGTGGCAAAAACTGGAAATCAGAGCTCAATCTCTGGCAAAAAAAAAATGAAGTGCAAATATTTTATATAAGATAAGGCAGTCATATGCCTTGACAATCAATATGACAGAGAGGCAATATCTCCCAGTACTTAGGGCTCCAACTTTTAAAGTTCTCCATAATCATAAACTGAGTTTTTTCTACCTAACCAATAGGATTCCCATTATTCCCCAAAATTACTATGGTCTATTTTTTCCTATCATTACCTTAATCATCAAATGTAAGAGTTTCAACTATTGGCCATTTTAATTACTAATCTATTGGCCATTCTAATTACTAATTATATAAATCACTATGTTGCCAGTATCCAAAAGATTTCCAGTCAGAATTACAATGTGTACCACGCTAATTGTCTTTAATCGCTCAATAGTGAAGAAAACAGTTCAATTCTTTAGCCCAATATTAGGTAACTTCTAAGAGATAAAAGCTTAGGAACAGGAATTCTAAGTGCCTCAAAATTCGAACATGATCATTTCTGTTACTTTACTAAATGAACACTTCAAAAGTTTCACTTAGAAAGGTCTTATTTTCTCTTTTTGTTAATTGACCTAATTCTTCTTTTCTTTGAGAATCTAAAGAGCAGCTGGATTATGAAAGTTGCTGCCACTGGAGTAAAGGGTTTTGAGTTTGTTTTTTGTTTTGTTTTTGTTTTTACCATTCTGACCCAATAATATTTGTTGGCAAAGTTTCTCAAAAACTGGCAAGGGCTATAAATTAGATATTTAAACTACTCTCCCTAAGCTATACAAAACAGCTGTCCAACTTCCCAGAACTAAAATGCTTTCATCCACAAGACTCATGCCTTAGGGGACCAAAAAGTTTGTCCCTAAGTTAGCTGAACATACAGGTTATAAGTTAGTAATTATTAAGAATAAAGCTTTGGGATCTGATAAATTGAACTAAACCCTAAAGCTGACTGATATATAATATATTCCATATTTGTGCTGAATGACAGGATATAGCAGAATGTAAAAGTTAGGGTCATGACTCAGATGGGATCAGAAAGGCCAAGGCTCACTTTCCAGATTCATTACCAAACATTTAACTGATATCCCTTGACTCAGTATAGGTCTAAAAGCCACTGCATAAAGAGATAAGTTCACTCTATTAGTCCTCTCTATTCTAATTACTAGAAAGAACATATAAAATGATAGAGTCTAGCTGGGCTCGGTGGCTCAGCCTGTAATCCCGCACCTTTGGGAGGCTGAGGTGAGTGAGTTGCCTGAGCCCACGGGTTCGAGACCTGCCTGGGCAACTTGGCGAGACCTCATCTCTACAATAAATCAAAAATGAGCTGGGCGAGGTAGCATGTACCTGTAGTTCCGGTTACTTGGAAGGCTGAGGCAGAAGGATTGCCAGAGCCCAGCTGGTTGAGGCTGCAGTGGCTGTGAGTGGCCACTGCACTCTAGTCTGGGTGACGGAGTGAGACTCCAACTCAAAAATATATACATATATATTTAAAAAAAAGATAAAGTCTATATACCACAAAACTGTCCAGATAGATACACAGAGACAAGTTCTTATACATTTACTTATATACATATTTTACTTAGGTGAGTAACTTAAATGCTAACTCCTAATTTAAAGCAAGAGAAAATAAAGGATAGTTAGTAAGGCCTAAAATACGCATCAACATTAGCGTTTCCAAAATTACCTAAAGATAAAAATTAAAAATTACCTAAAGGTAATTTTTTTGTAACAGGCTAAAGGGTGCCATAGATTTTTTTAAAATTATTTACAGTTAATTATTTTAAAGATATAGTGAATAATACAAAAATAAAATAAGTCAGATCTTATCACAGAAACAAAGGACTAAGTACCACATGTTCTCACTTGTAAGTGGACCTCAGGGACATTTATTAATACTATAAGAAAGGGATTGGCAGTGGTGGGACACTGCCAGGGGAGGTAAGAGGACACATAGCATCAACAAGGGTACCTGATCTCAAAACAGGCGAGGTAGGGACCAAAGGGAGGCCCAAACTTTGCCTGTATGATGACCACTTGTATACCTAATCCTGAATTATACCCCACATCTTTAAAAAAATTTTTTTTAAGTCAGATCTAGCAGCTGTATGACTTACCAGAAAAGGAGGAATAATAAAACAGAATGTATGGAAATCATTTATGTTGTTTTTAGAATTTGCCAAATTAATCCAAGTCCACCAATCTTTTGGAGTATTAATTTAAAGAATTATACATACAAAAATATTTTAAATATCCTAACCAATAAAGTAAAATAAAACCAATGGAACACTAATGTTCAATTGAACTAACATAATTGGCTGACAAAGGATTAACAAATAATAAAGAATAAGGTCACACTAAATAAAATATAAAAATTAAATATTAAAATTAATAAATCCAAATATGATTATTTTTAAACAGGACGCAGGACTATCATTTAAAAAAATCCTAATTACTACTTTCCAGATATACCTACAACTACATGGAGAGAAGGAAAAGGACATGAATAAAGATAATGTTTACTTTCTTTTTTTTTTGAGTTGGAGTCTCACTGTCACCCAGGATGGAGTGCAGTGGCACATTCACAGCCACCACAGCCTCGACCTGCTGGGCTCAGGCGATCCTTCCACTTCAGCCTTCCAAGTAGCTGGAACTCCAGGCATGCGCCACCACACTGGGCTCATTTTTTGATTTATTATAGAGATGGGGTCTTGCCAAGTTGCCCAAACTGGTCTTGAACCCATGGGCTCAGGTAATCCTCTCACCTCAGCCTCTCAAAGTGCTGGGATTATAGGCCACACCCAACTGTTTACTTTCTTCTACAAGAACTTTTTGATAAAACTCAGTCCTGAGATTACCAGTGACTTAAGATTCATTAACAAATTGCATTTATCACTCAAAAATGTAAAAAGGATTCTTTCTTTTTTTAAGCACATGTACACATCACATACACATACACAGACACACACATAGAGAGATCTTTATCTCAGGCACAGCAAAATATAAATTAATTACGAAACCAACAGATACTGTGCACTTTAAATTCGGTAAATATGAACACTACAGTAAAAAAAAAATGTACCTGTTATTCCTTTTTCTGGTGTAGAGCTTTTTTTATGAGTTGATAATTTTTTAAAGAAATTTAGTACCAAATAAATTATATAAAGAGACAGATACTCTCAAGTATTCATCACATATTCCCCTCTACTTAAAGCTTTGGGCAAAGTAGGAAAATGACAAAGTAAATATAGACTTTTATTAGAAAAGACATGATCTTTACTGGCGCTTAGATGAACAAAAGAGGTAGCTAAGAAATGCCACCTTTTCTCTCAAAAGTCATCAATTACATAAGACCTCAAAACACACTCTGATTTGAAAAGAAAAATCCATCTTTACAAACAGTTAAGAAAGAATAATTTCTTCTGTTTCATGGTAGTGGGTCTTTCTCTCATGTTTACAACAAGTAAAAATATTCTAGTTCAGGCTATTGTCACCAGAGATACTTGCTACATCACTTGCAAACATGATGAATGCATTTTATTAGTGAAATAGTTGAATTCCACTCAAGTGCACTTAATACAGCACTACAAATTAGAAATTGATTGACGTTAAAGAGATCTCCAATTAGAAATAGAATTTCCAAAAATACAACTAATACTAATTTCAAGTTACATGTTTCATGGGTGTCTTGTGAAACATATAAAGCAAATGATTTGTTTTGAGCATTGCTGAAAGAGTATCTAATTCTTTAATGTATTAAAATAGTAGTGAGAAAATACACCCTTAAAATCTAGACTTTTAAGTATAGGTTAAAAAATTAAAACCAATTTGATATGGTCAATTCACTGGTTAAATTTCAAAAAGACAACTGGAGTTCAGAAAAGTTTCAAATTAGTCATATTTGTTGAAAAAACATAAATGTAAGTGCCTGCAATGTTTACATTGTGTCAGATTTTTCAGAGCCAATGTATAGTGGAAGTCCTGAAATCCTAAACTTAATTTCTTAAAACATTTCTGGTTACTGAAGAGGCACAAAAAATCCAACAGGATTACATCTAAAATGATGCTGGTCTTTCTCCTTTTATAAAACACTTTTGATTCATAACACAAATATGAACAGAAAGACATTCAGAAATTTCAATCCTTTTTAAAATCAAGAGATCACTGCTCTTGAAAAATCTCCCTTTACAGTATTTGTTTTGCTCTCTTCAGTCTTCTTTTTATTCCAAGAGTTTTGCTACAGATGTGTATCACCATGTATCCTGATACTTTATTTGCCTGTTCCCACAAGTGAAGATGCGGCTTCATTAGCCAGCGGCTTGATCTTTAATATTTACTTCTGATAGGATTCTCTAACTTTTGCCTGCAGTGCATCACATGTCTTCTTGGCATCACCTAGAAGCATGGCTGTGTTAGGTTTGTAGAAGATTGGATTGTCCACTGCAGCATAGCCAACACCCAAAGACCTCTTCATAACAATGACCTAAGAACCAAATATTAAATGAAAGAGCGTATTTAATAGACCTCCCTGGGACCTGTTATGCACACAAACATTTCCCTTCTCTACCTTTGAACAAGGCACATACCACTAACAATTCTTTAGTACAAAGACTTTTAAAATACACAAGGAATATTTTAATGTTTACATTGTATTATTTTTAATTTTTAAAGTATGCCCTTGATCTTATATCCATTAGAGAAAAAGTCATGTTCATAATTTATCTGAGTGATAAGACTGCAGTGATTTTCTTCTTAGTGTTTTTTCCTTATAAAGACTATGTATAACATTTTCTAGTCATAAAAATAAGCATCTTTCCATGAATGTGCTAAAAAAAAACAAACAGTGCATAAACTTATACTACAAATTCTAAAACAGATGTGGTTGAGTGGGAAAATGGAATTATTCTTTTCTATCACTTTAGAGTAAAGTGTATCAGAAAGTTCTAGGACAAAAGCCCAAAAAACAATCCAGCTTCTCAAAAGGATAGAGCTAATAACTAACGGAATGCTCCTATACAGCAAAATGGAAGGAGTAAGCCAGTCCCTTAAATTGATGTGTTATAGACATTTACAATGACATGTACTATGGATATTGCTGTCCTGCTGAAAATCAAACCAGTTCTTAATGAAATGATAAGCTTTTCTACAGTCTTCTAGGGCATTTATCCAAAAATGCAAGCAGTGCAAGTATATTATTTTCATACAGCACTAGTATAGTAATGCACTCTGCAAACTCTCAAACATTGACTACTGATGCAATAATTCTGCATACACACATGAACAAGTGAATTTCATAAACATTCATCACAGCTACTGAGTTTTAAACCCCTATATTTACAATAAAGAAAAAAAATTAAATTAAAAATGTATATTATGCTATTATGATTCTTAAAATGCAGACATGACTCAAGAGTGGTAAAGAGATATGCTCACTGCTGGGGCAGAGGAAAATCTGCAAGCCTTTGAATTCTCTAAAATTTAGCAGTTAGCTTTTTTCAGAAGTAATGTGCATGAACAAAGTTTGTCTCCTTATGCCATGTTATTGTTCGGATTTCTAAATCACCTTTCTGCTAGACACTCCATAACAACATACAAATTCCCTTTCAAAAGAAAAAAAAGAAAAAAATATGCTCGTCTCGGTATATGAAGGCAATGATACTGACTCACTGTCCCAGAGGGAAGCCATCTGCTTCACTGGACTCAATCTGGAGTCCAGCCAGACTCATTCCAAAAGCTCACAGCTCTTTTTTTCAGCTGTGGTTACAGATTTTGTTAATCCATCCACATAGTCTCATCTGGTTCTACTTGTGATGAGGGCATTCACTCAGGTTCTCTGGTGGCCAGAGAACAGACAGAAGCTGGATATGGGAAAGTGGGCCCTAAACATGCTCTTACTCTTGGGTATCCTAAAAGATATCCTCATTTCTTATCAAGTGACCAAAGAAAGATCTGTGTGTGTATTTTAAGTGACCTTTGATCATCAGAATAAAAGACAAGTCTGAAACTTTACCTGCTTTGATTTCCAGACCTCAAGGACTGGCATGCCTGCAATAATAGAGTTGGGATCTTCTTGAGCTGCTGAATTAACGGTGTCATTAGCTCCAATTACAAGGACCAAATCAGTGTCTACATAATAAAGGGGAAAAAAGAGAGAAAACATAAAACTTAAAGGGACATTTTCACTTACTGCAGACAAACTGTAATGATCTGACTTTGTAATATCAACAATAACAAAAGGTAATATTTACAGGATACTCTCCTATGACAGGCACTGTTCAAAGAACTTTATCAGAGAAGTTAGGCAACTCAGTCAAAGTTATACACTTAAAAGCAGTAAGTAGGTCCTATATCTGAACCTGACCATCCTGACTACAGGCTACATTAAGCATTTCCCCCTCAATGGATCTACATTTTGTTATCTCACAATGATCTTGCTAGTCACATGAATTTATATGATTTGCATCTCATTTTCATTTTTTTTTTTAGTGTGAAGTTGACAAACATATCATGTTTCAAGGAGAATAGCCACCTTTCATGATGTAAATATTATAATACAAATGTCTATTATTGCTCATTACAAAGTTCTAGAACAAAAAACTAAAATAGGTAATGAATGATGCATACAAATTGTATTAATACAGATGGTGCTGCATTTTCTCCAGTAATTACCCAACTAAGGGAGTAATTGGGTAGGTGCTAAAAGAACAGGTCAGTCTATATTGTTATAAAGAGCAAGTTTCTCTTTCTAAATTTTTTTTATTTTAAGGATGTGGGGAACGATTCAGGATTCATTTTCAACTTTTAAAATGACCACTTCCGATGCAATCTGATGTCTAAAAGACAATGGTCTAAAAGCTGTACTGTATTAAAGCTGTACTCATAATTCCTGGAACTGGTTGGTGGTACACAAAATTTAGCAACAGTAAGATTTGAAAAGGAACATAAAATTAAAATGACCTAAATTCTTTCTTTAAGAACTATAATATAAACTACCTTAAGATATTGCCAAAAATGCCATGTGAATCTAGATATACACACAATTTCATTATTTTTTACCTAATAAACAGTATTTTTTAAGTTTACAGTGGATACTTGCCAGAGGAAAGTGGTTTGATTTTAACAAACATGATCTTGGGCCAAATGTCATTACTATTCAACATTTACCCCACAACAGCTATAAAGCACAGTACCTTATCTAGTGAAGTCCTAGTGTTTTAAAAAAAAGGAAATAGAAAACAACTTCACTGATCATAGCATTAGTACAACTGGAAACCAATAAAACTCAGACACTGGTAAGAATCAAACACTAATTATCAACAGAAGCACTTTTGCCAACGAGAAGCCTGAGGTGGAGTATTGTAGCTCAAGAACACAAGCTACTAAGAGCCAGAATCTGGATTCAAAAGCCAGGTCTGCCCAGATTCCCTGTCTTCATCATCTCTGCACTACCTCAGGATTTTTATCTTCCTTCAGTTCTTCACAGAGGAGCAAAATTTGCCCATGCTGCTTACAAATGTCTTGCACCTTATTCATACTGTCTTTCGCTTACTTAATTTCAATAACATACCTACTATGTGCAGGTTATTTGTCATCTGACTAGTCAGTCTTCACTGATTCCACAATTTATATCCTAAGTCTGGCACTGCTTTATTCACACTTAGAATATTTAAACTTCACCATCGTCCCCATCACTTACCTGGGAAATCGTGGTTGATCTCATCCATTTCCAACACAATATCATATGGCACCCCAGCCTCAGCTAGCAGCACATTAAGCTGACCAGGCATTCGGCCTGCAACTGGGTGAATTCCAAACCTAGATATGAAACAAACGAACAGCTGGCCTTAGCTGATGGGCCAAAATGTACAGAGCCCCCAAAATCACCTTCAAATCTTCACACTTTGCTCTTGGCACCTCCGCTTCTCCCGGTCCTATCTGATCTCTACAGGCAGAAGTAGAATTAGTTCAGATATATGGTCAACCTACAAATATTGAAGTTGAAGATTCAGTACCTTAGTATACAGAAACTATAACCTCCCTCAGAAAAATAAAATTGTAAATTTGGAACCAGACTATAAACTTCCAATAATATTAATAAATCTTATCATCTTACCTTTAAAAAGCACTCAGATCCTCTCATACTACTTTCTGATAAGTCTTGAATATTTAAAAGTAAGTTAACTAGTAAGTTAACCTGGAATTAAATGTTTCCCATGAAAAAGCTACATCATTCCATCAAAACTGACTCCACATTCAACTTTAACCTCCGTGTTCAAAGGTAGAGAAATAAAATGTTGTCATATACATGATGTTAAAGACCTACAATATTTCAGAAAATGGAACTCCACATCACAGAAGAAATGTGATAGTAATGCACCAGAGTTTTTAAAACACAGAGTGGTTAACACACAATCAGAGCTCCACACTTAGGGTGAAGGACACTGAAGCATCAAGTCAATTCTCTCAACCACAGACATAATGAAATCTTTAAAGTTTTTAATCCAATCTCTTGTCCACTGTACTTTTCTCTGCTTCCTCAGCATTGAGCACAGTGTCTGGCACATAGGAAGTCCTCCATAAAAAGTGGATAAATGAATGAATCCAATGAAGAAATGCATTTGATACTATCTATTGGAAGAGATCAGTCTAACTTTAACTTAAATACCTTCAATGACCAGAAATTTACTCCAGTCTAAGGATTATTCTTTTACTATACTGTATGTATATGTTACATATATACATATGTGTCATATATATACATTCATGTATATTTATTGACATACGCATATATCATTCATATATATATACATACATATTCACTCATATACAATAAGTCCTCACTTAACAGTGTTTATAGGTTGTTGGAAACTGTGACTTTAAGTAAAACGACATACAATGAAGCAAATTTTACCCTGGGCTAATTGATATAAACAAGAGTTAAAGTTCCTAAGCCGTATTTCTGGCTAAAAAATATCACCAAACTTCTAAGTAAAGACCAAAACACTTACAATACTACACACTGAAATAAACATTTAGGAAAGATTAGTAAGAACAAGTAAGATAATTATTTACCCAGGTATTTTAGTTCAGGGGGGCGGGTAGCTGGAGCCAAAGGCCGGAACCAGCCCTGGATAGGATGCCATCCCATCACAGGGCGCACTCACACTCACAGCCTTTACTCAGTCACACTGGGAGCACGTAGACATGCTGATTCATCTAGCATGGACGTCTTTGGGGTGTGGGAAGAAACCAGAGTACCTGAAGAAAACCCACTCAGACACAGGGAGAACATGCAGACACCACACAGACAGTAGTCCCAGAGGGAATGAAAACATAACAAAACAATGTTAAATGAAATGATGTTACTTGAGGACCTGCCATATATACTCATTCATATATATGAGGGGAAAACCCCCCCAAAAAACAGAATTATCTCTTGGAGGACGGACCTCTTGTAGTACAGGCTTCCCATACCAGGTAAGTGTTCTAGGAGTCTATAGGCATCAGTGTACCAGCTAGTGTTGTGAGAGGCTGAGTTCAGCTTCAGTGAATTTTTTCTTTTCGCTTTTTTTTTTTTTTTTTTTTTGAGAGCCTTTCAGCACGTTTTCACATTTCGTGATTGGAGATTTACAAGTGCACCTGCCCACACAGCACCGAGTATTCAGCAGTTTTTGACCAAAAGCAGCATGTCACATGCCTCACCCTCTTTATTCACCCTGAGTGACTTTTTTTTGATTCCCTGGGTGAAAAAAGTCCTCAAAGTGAAATGTTCTGTTGATGTGGAAGAGGTGAAGAAAAAAAAAACAGCAGAAGAACTAAAAGGCATCAAAATCGGCAAGTTCAAAAAACTGTTTTGAACAGTGGAAAAAGTGTCTTGACAGGTATATTGTATCAAATGAAGAGTACCTTGAAAGCAACTGAAGTTTAAACATATTAGAATACGCAATTTTTTATAAATAAATTCCACATTTTGGGGGGTTCCCTCCATACATATATATTCATTCATATTAAGCTAAAAAGAAATAACTTATATATGTGTATATGTGTTTATATATGTGCGTGTATATATATATACACGCACACTTATACATACATGCATGTATATTTATGTGTGTGTTTGTGTGTGTGTGTGTGTATCTGTGTGTGTATAAATATCAAAGAGAAACCCATCTAGTTGTTTTCTGAAGTCTGTAGTCAGGTCATCAGGAACCATAATGAATCTACTCCTTCTACCATTTGTGGATTCCTGTCAGCTCTTCTAGAATGCCTGCTAAGCAAAACGTCCTCTGTTCTTTCAACTGTTCAACAAATGACAGGACTTCCTGACCCACTGCTGTCCTAGTCATTTGTTTCTACATGTCAAGGTTCAGCCTAAACTTCAGTCCCTCACAGTGAATACAATGTGCTGGATGTGATCTAGATGCGTAAGGCACAGCAAAAATTCATGTCCTCAGATCTTTCATTCCTGAAACCTGTCTGCATTAGCATTTATGGCTGCCACAACATACTGACTGGCTCATACAAAACTTATGGTCATTTAAGATGTCCTGTTACTTTTCACATGAACTGCTGCCAAGCCAGGCCTCCTCACTCTTAAAATAAACCCTGTTGGGAAGAGATTAAAGAGCATGAGAATTGACCCCTTCCCATAAAGAAGACCTGAAAAGAGCTGAGACAACCATTTATTTTGCCCAGATAAGTGGTTTTCTATATCTTTAAAACCAATAATAAAGAGCCTGAATTATTGGGAGACTTGTAATTGGGGGGAAAAATGACTGGCATTCTCTTTTATCAAACTCCTATTTATATAATTTTCCATCTGGATCACTGCATGTTCCTAATAACCAATTTATACTATTAAAAAACAGAAAGGAAATGAAACAGTTATCTCTAGGTGGTAGCACAATAGGTAATCATTTTACTTATTTTTATATTTTCAAACTTTTCTATGAGGTTGCACACTTTTTTATAGTGGAAAACTGACTTTTCATTTAAAAATAAATGAACACTTTATGCTTTTATATTGTGATATAGTTTATAAAGTGATTTCTCTCACATTGTTTCATTCTATTCTAGTAATCTTTAACAATCTCCATCTAGAGTTAAAATTTAGAGCAGCTGATTTAAACTCAGTACATAGTTAAATAAACTGGGCTTTAGAGCTGCATTCCTATATCTGCAAAAAAAGGGAGTTAGAATATATATAAGATGGACTGCTGGTATGTGTTTTGGCATAATGACTAATACTGACCTTTAAAATATGCTATACAGTTTGCCCAACATTTTTTTAGTAAACAACAAAACTAGGATTCAAACTCAGGTCTTTCTGTCTCAAGAGTCTAAGCTCTTGGCTGCTATGCTATGTGTCCCTGGCTTCCAAGGGGGCGGCCAGGCATGGAATCATGGGTCAGGTAATGCAGTTTGTTGAACCAAGTCAGCAGTTTGCAATGGACTCAATTCAACTGGTTAATTGAGTCCACCAAACCTGATAGAAAAGATTTCCAAAAGATTGCCATGGCAACAGCAGTAGGATTTGCTATAATAAGATTCATTGGCTTCTTTGTGAAATTGATCCATATCCCTATTAATAACATAATTGTTGGTGGCCAAATACTTTTTGGAGGAGTGTTTGCATCTTAGGATTGGTGAACCAGTGAGAGCTTGAGAAGCTCATGGAGTAAAGTTTGCCCATGTTTGTTTTTCTTCCAAGATGTTTTCTATTTCTAAATTAAAATGATTTCAAAGTTAAAAAAAAAAAGTCTGAACTCTTAACTACTATACAATATAGTTACTATAGTCCAGCAATTTAGGAAGTACTTTTCTTAGTTAATAGCTCAGGTTAGCAAGTTGTTTGATCTTGGGCAAGTTACTCTCCTGTCCCAGTTTTCCCAAAGAGTAGTAATTAGCTGTTATAAGGCCACATCATGCCAAGAGCAATAGAAAACTCTGTGTAGAAAAGATTTGAACTTGGATAGATTTAGAGACTATCATACTCAGTGGTCTATCACAGAAACAAAGAACAGAATACCACATGTTCTCACT
This sequence comes from Carlito syrichta, assembly GCF_000164805.1. NCBI lineage: Eukaryota > Metazoa > Chordata > Mammalia > Primates > Tarsiidae > Carlito > Carlito syrichta. Next base: position 105,629 of record NW_007246412.1, on the reverse strand, counting down.
CATAAGCAGACCCTGAACAATTATATAATACTTTAAGAAAGGGATTGGCAGTAGTGGGATACTATCAAGGTGGGGTGGCAGAGGGAACACAACATCACTAAGGGTACCTGATCTTAAACCAGGCAAAGTGGGGACCAAAACGAGGCCCAAATGTTACCTGTATGATGACTACTTGTATATCTATTCCTGAAGTGTACCTCACATCTTTAAAATTTAAAAAAAAAAAGATTTGAGAAATACCCATTTCTCTCTCCTGGAATGGGTTAAGAATAAGGTGATAAGAAGAGTTTACATTTCAATAATTCAATTTACACATAAAATGTTCTTTGAGAATAACTGGTACCCCCAGGAAGTGTCATCAATGCTTACAAGCTATAAAATCAAAATGACATTAAATATGTGCACAGATGTGACAGAGAGGGGCTAAAAACAGTTAAAATTTATTCCTTTTAAAAAAATCAACCCACAAGTTCCAAACCTGCTAGACATGGGATGTGAGAAAACTAAATAGCCATAAGCTGCTTTCCTGGAAATGCAAGATAGTAATCTATTCACAACCTTACCTCCATATCCTCTCTTGTGAACTTATCAGTTTACAACCCTTACTTGTCATGTATGCCCTGGAGACAGTTTGTTCTTTAAAAATCTGACTTTGCTAAATACAATCTTGCAAATTCCAAAGAAAAATGTATAGCTATACAACCCCACCCTCTCCCTTACCTAAACTAACAGATAAAACCCCTCTCCCCTTTCTCTGGGTTGCTCAACCTTGGAGCATTAGCCTGCTGAGTCATGTCAGGGCTAATAAAAACGCAGCTTCCTAAGATAGCCTTGGTGTCACAGTCTCTCTGTTTTCCCACAACATAGACAAATCATCATAGGAGAAGACAGTGCCTCTTAGCATGCATCCTATCAACAACAGAGCAAAACATCTGCAAGCACCTCTTAAATTTGGGGGAAATAGATTTGGAAAGTTACTAGGGATGGTCTGATAGTGTTTCTACTCACATTTCTGACATCAAATGTGAGTGTATTTTTCACACCAACAACCAGTTCTCCAATTCTCCAGACATCAAATGAGTGGCCTATAATCCAAGTCAATTCTGATACTAACTACACAGAGTGAGTGTCAGATTCTACAGGTTTAAGGGCACAATCTCACAAGATTCCCTCATTTCAGATGCCAGTCACAAGTCCCAAGTTACCACCTACACTTCTGACCAATCAGATGCTTCTTTAATAATTTGCTAGAACAGTTCAAAAACTCAGAGAAACACTACACTTACGTTTACAGACTTATTATAGAGGATACAATTCAGTGGGGGAGGATTATGCAGAGCTTCCATGTGCCCCCTTCCCAGCACCTGAGTATTGTTCACCAACCTAGAAGTTCTATGAACCCTGTAGTTCAGGAGGTTTTATGGAAGTTTCATTATGCAGGCATGGTTGATTAAATCATTCGCCATTGGTGATGTAGCATAATCTCCAGCGTTTTTCCCTACTGGAGGTTACTGTGGGGCTGAAATTCTGAACCCTCTCATCACAGGGTTGCTTCCTCTGGCAACCAGGGTTATCTTGAAGCTACCTAACAGCCCACCAAGAGTCACTTTATTAGCATAAAGTCAGGTACAGTTGACAGGGGCTTGTTATGAATAACAAATGGAGCTCCTGGCATTCCTACCAGGAAATTCCAAGGGTTTTAGAAGCTTTGCATCAGGAATGGGAGACAAAAGCCAAATATATATTTTTTTATTAAATAACACAGATGGTAAGTAGAAATGAACTGTACAGGATAAACTATTAATAATATAAAATTATTTTTAAAGGAATCCAGCATCTCTTCCTTCAGTAGGTTGTTTATAGCTTTATTTAAGTGAGAATAAAATTAAGGGCATTCATTAGTTTACCCCAGACAGTGGTCACCCAACCTCACCATCTTTATGTAAGTTTTAAGTTCTTCAACCACAAACTCTTCTATCACTTTTGGCAATGTAAAAGTTCAATACTTAAATAGAATTTTTTTTAATTCTCTAGAAGATTGCTTTCCTTCAACTACACATTGCTATCCTAATGTCATCATCTATACCTAACCACAGTTTTCAATCACTCCTACAACAAATGAAATGAGGCAACAACTGACAATTTATGTTGACACTCTTCAAGTAGCAAGACAAGTTATATCCAGCTCTGCTACAGCTGTTTTCAAACTGCTCCAAAGAAAGCATTTCCAAAATGTTTCATGGACTCTTTTGTTGACATATCTACTTTAAAAATTTACATTTTTACAGTGGCAATGACATTTTTTCTTTGAAATAATATATATAAAAATTTGAAAAAAATTTTCCCCAGGCACCAAAGTGCATGCTCATTAAACGGGAGATATTTTCCAAAATCTCAAATATGAACATAAATACCCTCTTCAATGCATTTTCAAGCATGAAAACAAAAAATAGACCCAGAAAGAAAATGCACGATACTGAAATAACCAACATATATTCCCAAGCTTACTAATTGCCATGAACTTAGAAAAAGAAAAGACACAACAAACTGAAGTTTGAAAGGTGCTTGATTTTATAATAAGCATCACTGTCTTCGGTTCAGGACTTTTAATCTTTTCTTCTATGGCAGAGATAGCTGGATAATTCCTTAGGATTAGGGTTAACAACAAAAGTTGTGAGAAAAAGATAACAGACACAAAAAAGTAACGCTAACATAAGTATAATATTAATTCAAAAAAAAGTTAAGAAAGAAGTGCTGAATTTGTGCAATCCTTTCTCAAGGGGTTGCCCCTTCAAGTCCCCTCCCACTGTGGGAGCTTTTCTGTCCTCTCAATAAATCCTGCTTTTAAAAAAAAGTGAGAAAGAAGGAAGCGTACAAAGCCAAATGCACATGAGAGTGACATGAATACATGACTTTAAAGGCACACATGACAGCATGACACCCACTTGTAAAAATAACAAAGATACTTGAATATCAAAATAAATAAGGATAGTAATAGACCATAACCCACTGGAGAAAATGGGAAACCATGAGTCAATACTGATAACAGATTCCTAAGTCAGTAATTAAAGGAATAAACAAAAAAACAAAGAAGCACATGGCCTTACAGAGCAGGACTGTGAACTGATATATATGAGGTTTTTAAGTCACTATTTTATGACTATCACAATAAAAAATTATAACTTTAAAAATCATCAGCACATGTTCAATATAGGGTGTAAAAGTCTGATGAGGAGCAGGATACTTTCACGGTCTTAAAGAAGAACTCAAAACACTGCCCGTTCCCTTCCTCTTGCCTCGACTAGAAAAGAAAATAATTAAAAAGACTTTTAGTGCTTTCTCTGATAGCTACTTCATTGAAACTGATCAATAATCAAGAGAGTAGTAGTTAGAAATAGTAATCACCTATACACTTTGCTGAATGTACATTTCATTGATTAAGTGGACAGAGTTCATGTTTCTGTTTTCTTCCCAGGTAATAATTTATTGTAAGCACTTAACAAAATAGGTTAACAATCCAAATCTCAGTTAAGAAGAACATAAATTAAAATTGTAGTTCACTATTTGGTATATATAGGTAGTGACTATTTTAACTCAGTGTTCTTCTAAATACTGTATGAGAGAACTTAAGCCATAGAGAATGTGCTCCAACAAAGGCAGAGAGCCTATAATTAAATTTTAGGGCCCTGAAATGCATTTTTCTTTAAAAAATGATGGAACAAAACATTTCCAAAAGAATAAATCTCAAAGTAAAACATTTTAGATTGAAAAGGTCATTTCACTGTAACCAAGGTTCTTAGTAATATATCTAAAGTATCACATTGCATTATTAATTAGCTGTTAGTTCACATTATTAATTCTTTCAGAGTTAATGCCAATTTGTATTTCGACTGTATCAGTTTCAAATCAACATTCCAAATTAACTCAGTTTTATTTTCCCCCATTTAATAAAAGGTACTCTCACTTCTATTACCAACTAGACTCAATGATAATTAACTAGATTTAGTTCAGAGAACTGCAGATTAAAAGGATCAGAAGATACTAGGATAAGGTTCAAGAGAAATACAAATACTTAACAACTTAGAAAACAGCACACTCTAAGAAAAAGAACTGGATCAACTGTCTAGAAAAAAGGCAAAACTATGATGTTCAAATAAACTAAATAAAACAGAAGTTAACCAAATAGTTCTCATTTTCAAAGAAAAGAAGAAAAAATCTTCAAATGCAAAAGAAAGAATTGAAATTAATAATAATAATAATAATAATAAAAGCTTTCTGGGGATTAGCAATAGTAGGAAACTACCAGG